>NW_006473190.1:0-292 GCF_000325575.1 Pteropus alecto | reverse complement strand
GGTTTCTCCCCTGTATGAATTCTCTGATGTGCACTGAGGTGTGTTTTGTGAGAGAATGTTTTCCCACATTCAATACATTCAAAGGGTTTTTCGCCTGTATGAATTCTCTCATGTGCTCTGAGATGTGCTGTCTTAGAGAAAGTTTTCCCACATTCAATACATTCGTTGGGCTTACCCTTCCCATAAATTCTCTGATTTTTGAGCTGTGCTATTTTGGAGAATGATTTCCCATGTTCATTAGTTTGATAGAGTTTTATCCCTGTATGTGTTCTCTGGTGTACTAAGACAGCAG
>NW_006473189.1:0-292 GCF_000325575.1 Pteropus alecto | reverse complement strand
ACTTTAAATAAATGCACACTTCAGTGTAAAACGTCCATGCTAACATTTCCGAGAATCAGTGCGGGGGTTCAGGATTGTGACTTTTGGATAAAGATAAATCTCTCTAATTCAGGGTATGCTCATCCAGACTCTTCTTTAAATCACATTTCTTAGTTATTATCTTTATGTAAATGTAACAGCTGGATAAAGCTAAAAGCCAAGATCCTTTTGTCGGTGGGGTTGGGGATAGGGAGTAGTTAAGGTGGCATTTTTCACAATATGAGGAGACAAAGAATTCATATCAAATGAGCAC
>NW_006473188.1:0-292 GCF_000325575.1 Pteropus alecto | reverse complement strand
AGTGTCTGCACGGGCGCCAGGGTGCTACAGCTGAGCGCCCTCTAAACCTCTGAGCGGGGCTTTCAGAAGTCGTTCCGATAGAGTTCCCGCAGCGTCAACGTGAGAGTAAAGCGCTCACCACCGCCATTGTAGTCTCCCCGGCCGAATAAACTGCATTTGCCCATCTCCGGTGGCTGTTGGTACTATGGCTAAGGTCACAGTGCGCTAACGTACAGCTTCCATGGCGTTTGTAACACCTTGACAGGGACGCTTAGAACAGAGAGCAGCTGTTGCCAAGTGTATGTTAATTACC
>NW_006473187.1:0-292 GCF_000325575.1 Pteropus alecto | reverse complement strand
TATTACACAGCCTTTGACAGAGAGAAGTTGGGGAAAGAGACTGCAAAGGGAGCAATAGTATAAGCAAAGCAGAGAGGCAGAGACTCTCTAAGGAATTGCAGGTAGATCTATGCAGCCGGAAGGAGGATGTGTGTCTCTGTGGGGTAGCTGGGGTGTGTTGAGACATGAGGCTTCTCTGTAGATAGATTGCAACTGGATCGAGGCGAGCATTGAATGCCATGCTGAAGAATAACTGCATCACTGAATTTACTACTCTGTACACTTTAGAAATTCTATTATCCTCAAAACAACC
>NW_006473186.1:0-292 GCF_000325575.1 Pteropus alecto | reverse complement strand
CCGAGACGTGTGGCCCTACAGGATCACACTAGGGTTGTGGCACCACAAATATAGAGGATGTTAACAGCTTGCTGGATGGATTCTGAAGGTCTGTATCTATTGGTTTGGATGATACTTAAAATAAGAAAGAAAACAAACAAACAAACAAACAAATAAGCTTGGCTTAGTCTATACAAAGGACCAAGTAGAATACCCAGGTGAGAAACAGCATTTCCCCAGTATCTTAAAGAATTAAGTCAGGTGTTCATTTCCTTTTAGGTGGAGGAAAGATGGGGAGAGGCATTCCTTGTAC
>NW_006473185.1:0-292 GCF_000325575.1 Pteropus alecto | reverse complement strand
TAGTAAGTAAACTGTTTTCCTGAGTTCTGTGAGCCTTTCTAGAAATTTATCATACCTGAGGAGGTTAGAGGAACTTCCAGTCTATAGCCTCTCGGTCAGAAGATAGACAGGTGAGAACCTAGACCTGCAATCGGTGCCCGAATTGGGGGGCCGGGGGCAACTCTATGGGACTGAGTCCTTCACCTGTGGCATCTGTGCAAAGTCTAGGTAGGTGGTGCCGTAGCTGAAGTTTCGGACTCCCCGTTGGTATCTAGAAAGATGGAGAATCAGTCGGTGTGAGGAGAAAAAAAAA
>NW_006473184.1:0-292 GCF_000325575.1 Pteropus alecto | reverse complement strand
TGATGGTGGTCATGGTAATCTTGTGAGAAACTGGGTAGAACTCTGGCTGCTCAGGTCCCCCCCAAACTCCGAACTCCTCTGGCCCCAGAAGGAAAACCTTCTTTCCAGAAAGAGCTTGTTGCTGTAGAAAGTCTCAAATTTACACTCCAAATAGCACCTGCTTAATCTTAGTCCAATTATGCAGCAGGTAGCCCAGGACTGAGTACCTCTCTCTCGTGGTATTTATCTGCTCCTGGCATTTTGGCTGATAAACACAGAAGTTATCTCTTCAAAAAAATTAATAAGATTATTA
>NW_006473183.1:0-292 GCF_000325575.1 Pteropus alecto | reverse complement strand
ATCGCCAAGGCAGGGGAGCCCCTTGTCTGTGACCCTGGGGACAGACAGGATGGAGGGTGTATTTCCACCCTTCACTCTACTTCAGCCGCACATAGGGCCAACCGCACGGCTAAGATGTTCTTGCTGCCCCAGAGCGAGGCAGTGTGAGGGTCAGGGCGAGTCTCAGGGGTGTCACTGAGGACACACAGGCCCAGTTCTGTGACCTGAGATGACCACCAGAGCCCTCCGGGACCTCCATCCCTTTCCATGTGAAAGCCCTGAGAGGAGGGATGTGCCCTTACCTGGGGAGACG
>NW_006473182.1:0-292 GCF_000325575.1 Pteropus alecto | reverse complement strand
TATGTGGGTAGGAGAGGGCGTTGGCCATGTTGACTGTCAGGGGTAAAGACACTTGTAGCCATATGGAGTGTCATTTTGTGGCTGCCCATTATCTCTCTACTGTGTTTCTTTTTCTTTTGATCTTCATCATCTTGTTCCATCTTCCATAATTCTTTCATGGTCCTTATCACATTTCCTGGCTGCTCTGTGGCACATGAATAGGTTAGACAAAGTGAAGCCACTATTCCCGGTGTATATTAGCCAAACCAGCACATGGTCTGTGTTTACTTGGGTTTTGTGTTTTCTCTGTGCT
>NW_006473181.1:0-292 GCF_000325575.1 Pteropus alecto | reverse complement strand
ATTGCCGACGATGCTGCTTTTCCAATCTCAGGAAACACACAGGTTGTCGATGCGTAAATCCCATATCCAGTTATGCTTCACCTCCGTGTGTTGGGTTTCGAGAATCATCTGGCATGCCCGCAGACGCGCTACCGCCTGGATCCCGTCTGCAAACCCCACGCGATGAAGCCACTTAGGCGACTGGAACTCAGGGCGGGCGGCAGCCGTTGGCGTTCGCACGCCCGCCACAGCCCGGCGCCTCGGCGGCCAACTGCATCCGGCGCATCACGCGTTCTGCGCTTGATAAACGCTC
>NW_006473180.1:0-292 GCF_000325575.1 Pteropus alecto | reverse complement strand
GAACTAAGCTGAAAAGCAGAGAGCTTCCTGATTATCGATTAAGTTTGTTGTAAAGAAAATTCCTGTTTGTGAAAAACATGCAAAGGTAGTTCCCTCAAAATTTTTTTCCATTCTAACATTTCTAGAGATAAACAGGGTTTTGTTTTTGTTTTTGTCTGTGTTTGCGTGTATGTGAGGATACAGTTAAGAGGAAAGAGGACTCATTGAATTCTGAGTCCTCTTATCCATTTAATGACTCCATAAATATTTATTGGGCACCTACTCGGTGCTGGGCACTATGTGAAGATATTGT
>NW_006473179.1:0-292 GCF_000325575.1 Pteropus alecto | reverse complement strand
ATGATTCATTGATGAAATATATTGATCATTTAATTGTTAGATTTACATATATCTCTATCTAGATGATTATAAACTTGTTTGGGAATATTACATATGCACACTTTGGAACCAGAGGAAATAGAACACATTTTGTCAAATTCAGGAGCCTCTTTAAACATGTTGGGTGCTTAATGTGAAGCACTTGAAGTTGGGGAATGATAACATTTGTTTTCCCTTAGAAAAATACAATTTCCTGTTTGGGAGCCTGGGAGGAAGAAAGCCTTTAAAAAAGAGTCGATTGACCTCTCTTAAA
>NW_006473178.1:0-292 GCF_000325575.1 Pteropus alecto | reverse complement strand
GGGGGGATCCTGGGGCGATTCGCAAATCAGTGTAGAATTGAGTTGCCCTTCTCTAGACCAGGTCCTCTGGATGCCGGAAACACTAGTCTCTACCCTGTGGGGACCCCCACGTGACCCCCACGTGAGCTTGTGTGGACCCCTCCATATCACACTCACGGTGATCTAGCGTGAGCCCACACAGCGTATGTGGCTTCTCACACATGCTCTGCCTTTTCAGGAAGCCCATGAGGGAAGCTTCTTGAGGCTTCTGGTTGCGCCATTGTGTGAGGCAGGCCATGTACCTCAGCAGCCC
>NW_006473177.1:0-292 GCF_000325575.1 Pteropus alecto | reverse complement strand
AGCAAGATTCATATTATTATACTTTAGCACTGGCAGTGGAAAACAAAATTCTGTCTCTAATCTAGCCAAGTCACACAGGACTCAGATTAACCTTCCTGGGTCATATGATCACCCTTGAACCAATCATTTTCCTAGTTTGCTGGAGTACTATGATCGGCCGGCAGAGGCTCCATGTCAATTCCCCAAGCAAGAGTGGAGAAAAACCACTATAATTGACATTTATATGGGAACAACATGGAATAAGGGGGAGAGAGGCAGTTTTCAAAAAAATTAGAGTTGCTAGATGACAAAG
>NW_006473176.1:0-292 GCF_000325575.1 Pteropus alecto | reverse complement strand
GACAGCAGCAACAACAGCAGCAGCAGCAACAACAGTAACAGAAACAATAGCAATAACAGTGTCAATAAAAGCAAATATAGGAGCAGCAGCAAGAGCAGTGACATCAGTGACAGCAGTGACAACAGCAGTGACAGCAGCGGTGGGAGCAGCAATAATAGCAGTGACAGCAACAATGACGGTGACAATAGCAGCAATAGCAGTAGGAGCCACAGCAGTAGCAACAACAGTGACAATAACGGCAACAGCAGCAACGGCAGTGACGATAACAACGACAGCAGCAAGAACAGGAGCA
>NW_006473175.1:0-292 GCF_000325575.1 Pteropus alecto | reverse complement strand
GGGACCAGAGGCCCCCACCCCCTCCCCCCCGGGCCCCGGCGTGGGCGCTCCCGCTGGGCTCCGTGTTTGGAAACATGGCGGACGCCGAGGCCACGCCCCCACCGCGCCTGGGGAGCCCCGGGGCTCCTGGCCGGGCAAGTCGGGCCCCTTCCACTGCCCGTGCCGCCTCGGTGGCCACTCTGGAGGTGTGCTGGCGGCCGCCCGGGTCCGGGCCCCCGGCCGCGGCCCCTCTCGGTGCCCCAGTCCCACCCTGCCTGCCACCACAGTCCTTCCGCATGGCAGCCACACACAC
>NW_006473174.1:0-292 GCF_000325575.1 Pteropus alecto | reverse complement strand
GAAGGACAGCTTTGCCAGGTAAAGTATTCTTGGCAGATAGTTTTTCTTTCCTTTCTGAACTTTTAATGTATCATTTCTCTCTCTCCTGGCCTGCAAGGTTTCCACTGAGAAATCTGTCTTGTGTTCTCTTGTGTGAGATGAGTCTTTTGTCTAGCTGCTTTTAAAATTCTTTGATTATGACAATTTTATGATACTGTATCTCGGTGAAGCCTTTTTTGGGCTGAATTTGTATGGGGACTTAGGAGCTTCACGTACCTGGATGTCCCTTATCTCTCCCCAGATTTGGGATGTT
>NW_006473173.1:0-292 GCF_000325575.1 Pteropus alecto | reverse complement strand
TGGATGGTAGGTGGACCCACTGAGATTGCCAGGCTCCATGTGGCATCTGTGCCAGGCCTCAGCATCCTGGTGGGAAGTGGGCAGAAGAGGGCCCGCAAGGAAGGCTGGTCAGTGCTAGAGACTGGCTGGGTACCCAGGAGGCCCTCTCAGAGCTCTAGCCTCCTCCTGTGGGTGCCTGCACCCCTCAAGGAAACCCCCACTCCTCTGCTGCTACAAGCTCCTAGGAGGCAGCGGACCAGGGACCTGCCTCTGTGCCAGATGTTAGAGAAGCTGTTGAAGAAGTTCTGATTGC
>NW_006473172.1:0-292 GCF_000325575.1 Pteropus alecto | reverse complement strand
TCCCTCTGGCTTGAACCAATAGCAATGTCTACTTACAGCCATAAACAATTCACGAAACTGACTTTTCTTTACTTTCACACCTGAAGACAACAATAAATGTTGCAACAACTTGACGTACTGGGCTGCCACGTTTGACGGAGAATTCCCCATGATGATATTATGCCGAAGGTATCGCTTACCCATGAGTGGACTTACCTCTTTTGGTTTCCAGTGTAGTTCCACACCCTCTTCTTTGTGCCCCACGTTGGGTGCCACTTGTAGCGGAGATGGTTTGAAAGAAGAGTCGGAGACT
>NW_006473171.1:0-291 GCF_000325575.1 Pteropus alecto | reverse complement strand
TCGTTATCACGGCTCCATTTTCACTGGTATATATTTATTAGTTGATGCTTGTACATACCTATGCAAGTATGTATTGCAGCTTACTGTACCGCCCAGGAGATGCGGTATGATGCTGAAAAGAAGTGGTCATATGAGTCCTCTTTTTCTCTTTTCTATTATCAAAGGGAATGCTTTTAATGTTTCACTGTCCAGTGTGATGAGTGATGTAGTTGATTCTTTGCAATATTCTTTGTCAGCTGAAAGAAACTAATTTCTATTTATGAATTGTCGAGAATTATCGTTATTGTTGTG
>NW_006473170.1:0-292 GCF_000325575.1 Pteropus alecto | reverse complement strand
AGTGGGGCTTTGCATCAAAAAGCGGAGGTAACTGTCTCATTTGGGCATCTCGATGCATCTCGCCCAGAAGGCAGGAAGGGAGATGGAAGCTGTAGATAGTAAAGAAGCAGTGGTCACACATATTAACCAGAAAAGTGGGCTGTTGGGTCCTTGCCGTGGGTGGCAGGATGTTTGTGACGTTGCCCACGTTCAGACACAATTACGGAGCCATCTCGTCTTTTTCCTTGACCACTGTGGTTTTAAAGCATCCTCGTCCGATGCTGGAGTTCTGTAAAACAGTTTCTGCTCAATG
>NW_006473169.1:0-292 GCF_000325575.1 Pteropus alecto | reverse complement strand
GAGTCCCCCCCCCCCCAGTCCCTGACGTCCACTCGCCCACTCCCCGTCTGTGGACGGGCCTGTTCTGGACGTTTCACAGAAATGGAAGCACACTCTGTGTGACCTGTGTCTGCGTCTGTCACTGAGCATCAGGTGTCCAGGGTCCAGCCACGTCATAGCGTGTGTCAACACCTCCCTCCTTTCCGTGGCTGCGTAATATTCCACCGTGTGGATGGACTCATTTTATTCGTCCCTTTGTCCGTTGACGGGTACTTGTGTGGTTTCCACTCTCTGGCATTGTGGATCATGCTGC
>NW_006473168.1:0-292 GCF_000325575.1 Pteropus alecto | reverse complement strand
TTTTTATTTTTCAGTTATAGTTGTTCATGGTTTCAATTCATCCAGTTACCATACCCAGAACCAGACCCAGGGAAGTCGTGGGGAAGAATCGTAGGTCTGACACTTTTCTGACCCAGGGAAAGTTCTTCCCCTTTCTTCCAATTTCTCTCTTTTTGCACATTGGATTTTTGTCTGAGACTTTATTGGGGCTTATAATTATATCCTCTTTAAAAAGATGATATTAAGAGTCAAATATATAAAGGTATGGAAACTTTCTGAGCTCCATATTTTGACTATTTCAGTTATCTGTTGT
>NW_006473167.1:0-292 GCF_000325575.1 Pteropus alecto | reverse complement strand
TGAATCTTTTCTGGGCTATCTATTGTGTTCCACTAAAATGTATGTCTATCTTGACTCCAATGTTACATACTATTCTGATTATTTATAGCTTTATATAAATTTTGAAATCAAATAACATTTGCCTTCAAACTGTTCTTTTTCAAAATTATTTTTCTTTAATATTTTCATAAGAATTTTAGGACCAGTTCACTAATTCCTGCAAAAATGTCTGCTAAGATTTTGATTTGGCTTATGTTGAATCTATAAATCAGTTTGGGGAAAACAGACATGTTAACAATATATGTCTTCTGAC
>NW_006473166.1:0-292 GCF_000325575.1 Pteropus alecto | reverse complement strand
GAGAGAGAGACAGAGAGACACAGAGAGACACACATGGAAATTTACTGCATGCTAGTCATAAGGGAATCTGGGAAATCTGGGACAGCACTGACACTCAGCTATAGCTAAACTCCCAGCAAAGGTTTATAATGTAAGAAGTTCTCTAAACATTTGAAGGGAGTACAGATGTTGGACAGTGAAAAAGAAGTACAGGATGTGGTTCCATAGTGTGGCGGTTAGCACGTCTGCTTTACACCCAAAAGGTCCTGGGTTCGCGTCCCAGTAGAGCCACGGTCCATGGTCTATGGCTATG
>NW_006473165.1:0-292 GCF_000325575.1 Pteropus alecto | reverse complement strand
AAATCTATGAGGATTATAGAAGCGCACATTATTAAATACACAGCACACCTGTGTGGGGGGAAAAGCTATACACACCCTGTGATTGTGCGAACAGGTCTGACGAGATGGCTTGAGCTCTGAACAGAAGTGTAGGGTGACATAAGAACTGGAATCTCTACACGGGTTACAAAGTGCCCTGCGGTAGATAAGTTGACTTGGCAGTTTCAAAACTTACATCTGTAACAGAAAATTATCCTTTTTTATAAAATATTAAATACCTTATAATAGTTAAATAAAACATTTAACATATATC
>NW_006473164.1:0-292 GCF_000325575.1 Pteropus alecto | reverse complement strand
CTTGGAATTGGAAATCTCATGTTCAAATTCTGCCTCTACAACTTGGCAGCTGTGTGGACTGGGGAAGCCTTTCCCTCCTGTGAGAGCCTCGCGTGAGCCCGGAGCAGCACAGGCACACAGGGGTGCTGGTGGTTCCCTTCTTCTTTTTACATCGATTTCAGAGCGACACGGAAATGTCAAAATGATGAAAGGAAGAGAGAAAGAAGAGTCGCCTAGGATCCCACCAGGTTTTTAGGTTGTCCACGGTCATTTTCCATATCTCCCTCCAGTCCTAATTTACATGCAGACGTCA
>NW_006473163.1:0-292 GCF_000325575.1 Pteropus alecto | reverse complement strand
ACAAGATTTTATAGAGTATGTCTGCAGAGGCAAGGAGCAGAATCAGGACTAGTGTACCCATCACATATAAGATAAAAGAGGTCAAAACTCAAAGCCCAAGAATAGTAAACAAAATTATTCCACAAAGAAAAGTGAGAGAAGGGTCAGCCACATCCACCACTAGGTCTTATTTAAAAAAATTAAAATAGTGATCAAATAAATGTGAAATAGGTGCAGGAATAACAATTAGATCAGAGCCGAAGTGGACACTGTAATGAGGTCAGTGGGGCAGTAAAGGTCCAGTCAGTGTGAG
>NW_006473162.1:0-291 GCF_000325575.1 Pteropus alecto | reverse complement strand
CACACACACACACAACTAAATCTAACAGACATATACAAAACATTCCACCCAACAACAACAGGATACACATTTTTCTCAAGTGTACATTGGATGTTTCCCAAGATAGAACATATGTTAGGTCACAAATTAAGTCTCCATAAATTTAAAAAGATAGTTGTCATACAAAGTATTTCCTCAGATGACAAGGGATGAAATTAGAAATCAACAGAAAGAAAACTTAAAAGCCACAAATTTGTGGAAATTAAACAATATACTCTTAATGGGTCAAAGAAGAAATCACAAGAGAAATTA
>NW_006473161.1:0-291 GCF_000325575.1 Pteropus alecto | reverse complement strand
AGTCAAGTTGATACGAGGGTCGTATTAATTTTTTTGAAATGCGAGAATTGCCAGGATAAAAGTTAAAAAGAAAACCTCTGCCACAGGCGTAATGACGCCAGACGTTAGGGCACCTTATAAAGCTTCTGTCATCCCAGCTCCGTGGAACTGGTATGAGAAGGTCAATAGCCTGGTTTGGGAACAGAACGGAAACCCCAGAAATGCACAAAAGCAGATGCAAATTTTAGTACATGTTAAATGGTCATATCAGAACACAGGGGCAAAGACGGACAATTATTAACGGTGCTGGAA
>NW_006473160.1:0-292 GCF_000325575.1 Pteropus alecto | reverse complement strand
CCCTCCCCTCTTACACTAACAATCGAAAAGCAGCCCATGTATTTGTTACTACCGTGACCCCAGTTTACTCAGATGAGAACCACAGAGGGAAGCCAAAGTCGAAATACGAGTGCCTTTGTGTCTGTCAGGACAGGACGGGTTATTGAGCAGCAGCAAACAACTCCAAGTCTCAAAGGCTCAAAACAAGTTTTCTTTCTTGTTCCTATGACATGTTTATCCTGGGCCACCAGGCAAACCATTCCATACTCTTCCATCCTGTGCTCACACAGGACCCAGCTGACAGCTACCAGTC
>NW_006473159.1:0-292 GCF_000325575.1 Pteropus alecto | reverse complement strand
ATGAACCTTCAGCCAAAGGGCCGGCCACCCAAGCCACTTTGCTCAGAGATGAAATCTTTTCACTTGGTGTAAGCAAGTACGATACACGGTATTCCACTGACTGCCAGAAGCAGAAGCCGTTTATTCACCTGGAAAGTGAGGATTAGGTCATCGGAAGCAATTCTTTTCGATGTGTAGTCTTAATTTCTGTCTCACACCTGGTCCACGACCTTTCCCCTTAACTTGTATTTAATATAAGGGAAGTACTTTAAATGAGTGGAGGGTTTGTGTGTCTGTTATTATCAAGATATCT
>NW_006473158.1:0-292 GCF_000325575.1 Pteropus alecto | reverse complement strand
TCAGGCTTAAGAAAAACTCCCATAGTCTAAAGCAGTGTGAGGGGGAACTGTGATGTGGTAGTGAGCAGCCTGTCCCCAGAGGGGTCCAAGTAGAGATTCTGCACAGGAAGTTTCTGGCTATGTGGTGGAGAGGGGCGTCTCACAGCATGGTTCACTGCCTGGGAGGCCGCCGAAGCTGCTGTCAGTGACATCAGGGCTGGCTTGGTGCCGAGTCCTGCGTTCTGACCTGAGACCTCTGGGTTCTGCGCTGTGACGTTGCTTCTGAGCTGGGATGTCTGGAGTCTTGGTTCAG
>NW_006473157.1:0-292 GCF_000325575.1 Pteropus alecto | reverse complement strand
AATATTCTCTGTTACTTTTCCTTTTGAAGTATAAAGTGTACAGGGTAAGAAGAGACAGCAGCTAAACAGAGATTTTGAAATTCTCATGGAGCTAGAGACAAAAATTGAAGTTCTAGAAAACTGAGGCACCCAGGATTTAAGAAGCTATGAAAAAGGAACTGCAGAAGTGTAGGTTCAATATTCTCTTTATATTTTTCCCTCATTTATAGATTCCTAAACTGTGTAAGATACAAGTCCTAGAAGCAAAGCAGAAAACGGTAGTTAAGGATCTAAAATGCTAATCAGTTTTCTG
>NW_006473156.1:0-291 GCF_000325575.1 Pteropus alecto | reverse complement strand
AAAAAAAGAGAAGAGTCAAATAAATAAAATCAGAAGTGAAAGGGGAGAAATAACTATAGAGTTCATAGAAATACAAAAGATCATAAGAAAATACTGCAAGCAATCATATGCCAACAAATTGGACAAGCTAGAAGAAATGGGCAGATTCCTAGAAACATACAATCTCTTAAAACTGAATCAAGAAGAAACAGAAAATCTAAATCAACCAATTATCACCAATGAAATTGAATTGGTAATCAAAACCCTCCCAAAAAAGCAAAAGTCCTGGACCAGATGACTTCATAGGTGAAT
>NW_006473155.1:0-292 GCF_000325575.1 Pteropus alecto | reverse complement strand
TGTCTGAAAAGCCCTGAACCACAGCTAGTGGCACTAGCGGGTATGAGTCATTCCTTCCCCGTGGTCCATCTCTGGACTGGCCTCCAGGTCCAACGAACCCCTCTCAGCGAAGTCATTCCAAAGCTCTTTGGGATCCAGGCCTCCATATCTGGTCTGTCCCGTCCCCCAAACTGGACCCTGCCGGAGGGGCACGGTCCCCGGGACGGGGAGCACGGAGGGCATGGTGTCGTCGCATCCTTCTGCACTGTCCCCAGGATGCTAGGACCACAGGTAGGGCCACCACCGCACTCAG
>NW_006473154.1:0-292 GCF_000325575.1 Pteropus alecto | reverse complement strand
GGTGCCGGTCACAAGCACAGACTCTGGGGCCAGACAGCCTGGGGTCGAGCCGCAGCTGTGCCGCTTACCAGCTGTGTAGCCTCACACCGACACGCTGCCTCGGCTCCCTCGGTGAAGTGGAGAGGGTTGAGAGTAACTTACCCCGGGGAACCGCGAAGGTTGAACGAGGAGCTACACGTGAACTTCATACGACAGTGCCGACCTTCGTCCGTGACGGCTCCTTCCAGTGTGACTGCCAGCATCGCAGTCACACTGGTGAGCTGTAACAAAGGCAGCCTCCAATCCTCCTTCC
>NW_006473153.1:0-291 GCF_000325575.1 Pteropus alecto | reverse complement strand
AACTGTGCTCCCCTCAACCAGCTCTCTTGGCAGAATTCCTTCGAAAACCAACGTTGTTTCTGCAAGACTTCAGCCTAGGTGTCTAATCTTTTTAATCCCTGATCATCCATTTCTCCGATTCTTAATATTTATCTAGCACTCGACGCACATTCTTTGATTAACGAACACTCCGGCTGGAAGGCCACAGCCCAAGCTGTCAAAGGACCCCAAAATCTCAAAACAAAAAGAAAACTGCCTGTTTTTATTCGAGAAATATTAAAATGTGAGTTCGTTGACGTGTTTGAGAGGTGT
>NW_006473152.1:0-291 GCF_000325575.1 Pteropus alecto | reverse complement strand
ATTGTTTTGTTTGAATTTTAGGCATTATCTTGAAAGGATTGGTAAATCATTTGTGAGTGGCCAGCTTTAGTTCCTGAATGCCTAGCCTTCTCAAAATGAATCTAGATCACACTCAATTCACATGACAAACAGAGAGCATCAGTTTTCTCTCTGGGCAACCCGAGGCAACAGACCATATAGTGATGCTGCTGCCCATGTGGCTACAATTACACTTCTCAGAACCCAACAATGGCGGTCCCATTCCTCTCATCTCAATTCTGGATCAACTTTGGTTTCTTGGGGCCACTCAGC
>NW_006473151.1:0-291 GCF_000325575.1 Pteropus alecto | reverse complement strand
TACACTGTGTCGTTTCGTCTACGTTTTGCGGTCGAGCTACTTCAGGACCACGATCTCTGCTGTTTTCACGGCCGCGTCCTCAGTGCCCATAACAGCACCTGGTGCACGGAGGTAGGTGCTCAAGAAACACGGTCCCACAAGGGATCAGGACTCTAAACCACGAGCGTCGGCGACCTCTGTAATTTCTCGCTCAGTTTCATCTCCCTGGGGCGTGGTCCAGTGGGTCCTTAGTGAGAAAACGCTTCTCAGGAACAAGGTCTGGGGTTTGTCCTTGGGGACAGCTGAGGCTCC
>NW_006473150.1:0-291 GCF_000325575.1 Pteropus alecto | reverse complement strand
TGTGGCCGTGGCGCGCACCGTGGTCTGCCCACGGCCAAGCAATCGACTTACTTATCTGTTCCCCAAACCCGGTGACTTTGGGGACTTGGATGGCTGGGACCACACTGATCTAAGAATACATCCTCTCTTGTGCTCGCTCTTTGGGCCTCGGTCACGCTCTCTCTCAAACAGAGATGCCAGCCCCCTACCGCACGGGGTGCTGGGGAGGGTTAAATGCATTCTGCTACGTCAAGGACCCAGAAAACTGCCTTGCGCAGACTATGCGCTCAGTGGGTGTGAGCTGCTTTTGTT
>NW_006473149.1:0-291 GCF_000325575.1 Pteropus alecto | reverse complement strand
ACAGACCTGATTGCTCTGAGCACCAGTGCTGATTCTGCTGCCTGCATGGGGCACCAAGGGCTTCCACAGAAACATTAAAGAGTGAAGGCCGGCGTGAGACTCACTCTGTACAGAGGTGGCGGCAGAATCCGCTTTTCCCTGTTGAGCCAGACCCGTTCCCAGGGTACCAGACAGGGCGCCAAACATGGCGCCAGACATAGCACCACCATTGCCGTGATATCATCAAACTGGATCACAGAGGTCACTCCACCCAGGGGATACCCTGAAACAAGTACAATATTGTAATTGTTG
>NW_006473148.1:0-291 GCF_000325575.1 Pteropus alecto | reverse complement strand
AGGGACCCCCTTCCTTGTGACAGCACGGTGAAAGACACAGGCCGTCCAAGGCCAGTGGTTTCCCTCGGTGTCCCCGAGTCGAGGTGGAAAACGGGGTGAGGCCCTCCTGCTCTGCCCCAGCGCCCTCCCTCCAACCGCCCCGGCCTTCCCGTACGGACTCGGAGGAATCTGAAAATTCTAGATTCAAACTTAGCCGGGTCGGCGGTTATAGCTGCATACGAGGCGATGTGAAGAGCGGGAAACGTCCGCAGCTGGACCTGCAACTGGCCACGAGTCACGCGGGCCTCCGTC
>NW_006473147.1:0-291 GCF_000325575.1 Pteropus alecto | reverse complement strand
TGTGACCCCAGAACAGGTACATACATGAGCTCTCTGATTTCTGCAAAATGGGCACCTAGTGATGCCACCCGTCAGTGGCAGCTGTGAGCGCTAAACCCAGGACTGCCCGAGCCAATGTTCAATAAGCGAGCTCCTGATAATGTGTTTGTTTTTTATTGTGTTTTTATCCCTTTCCTCTACTTTTCACTGCCCCTCCTTCTTTCTCTCTCTCTAATACCCACACCACAACCACTTCCTCTCTTCTCTCTACATGAGTCTTTCTCCTTGAATTTCCTGCTCTTGAACAACATC
>NW_006473146.1:0-291 GCF_000325575.1 Pteropus alecto | reverse complement strand
TGAGCCTATGCCTCTGGACTGTGAACTTCACAAGTACTTCTCAGTCTCCCTCTACTCCTTAGGTGAGATAGGCTGGCTAGAGTGGGCTGGAGTTAGTATTTACCTTCCTCCGAGTCTGTTTAAGGTCTGGTAAAATAGTTTCTCTTGAGGACAGGCCTTGTTAAGAACAGAAAGCCTGGCTATTTCAAAATGGTTGCTTTTCTCTTCCCCTTTACAGAGGGGATTTTTCTCGGATATTTACTTTGAGAACTATGTAGAGCTCCTAGAAGTAAAACTCACAAAAGTGTGGGG
>NW_006473145.1:0-291 GCF_000325575.1 Pteropus alecto | reverse complement strand
CTTTAGAATTATGGTTAGCATTAGCTTGATTTTTATGTTCAGGATCAGGGTTCGAGTTAATTTTAGGTTTAGAGGTATGGTTAGGGTTATCGTTAGGATTAACTTAGGTTTAGGGTTGTCATTAAGGCTCGGGTAAGTTTTAATTTAGAGTTCGGTTTATGGTTATCTTTAGGATTGCTGTTAGATTTAAGTTAAGCTGTCAGGGTTAGTATTAGTGTTAGGGTTAGGATAAGTTTTAGTTTTATGGTTAGGATCAGGGTTCAGGTTAATGTTAGGGTTAGGATTAGAGTT
>NW_006473144.1:0-291 GCF_000325575.1 Pteropus alecto | reverse complement strand
GGCTGAGATGGACATGCTCAGTGACCATCTGTTGGCATAACAGCTGTGTCGAAAGGGAGGCGGGTAGTGAGGTTGGCAGACACTATTCTTGCCTCCCCATTGTCATCCTTCCCTTCCTTTCAAAAAGAATCCTCACCTTTGTTCTGCCAGCTCTGAGTAGTCAAGTTCCTAGGCTGCCTGGGCCCTTCCCTGTCCCAGGGATGAATCTTCATTGGTCTATGCCAACCATAGAGTTCTCATTCTCCTTGCTAAAGATAGTGGCCATAAGAACGTGTCTCTGAGATCTCCTAC
>NW_006473143.1:0-291 GCF_000325575.1 Pteropus alecto | reverse complement strand
AGATATCTTTTATTAGGTTAAGAAAGTTTCTTTAAATTTGTATTTCACTAAGGGTGTGTCTTATGAAAGGGTGTTGATTTTAAAAATAAATTTTCTGTACCTTTTGAGATGATTATATATTATTTTTCTACTTTTACCTGTTAATGAGATAAATGACATTTGGAGATTTCCTGATAATAAACCACTCTTGAATTTCTGTGTTAGACCAAAATTGTTTATGATGTATTGTTTTTTATAAACTATTGGATTTGATTTGCTAATTTTTTTAAGAATTGATGCATTTATATTCAC
>NW_006473142.1:0-291 GCF_000325575.1 Pteropus alecto | reverse complement strand
AAAAAGGTAAAAATATACACTGGAGTAATGACAGTCTCTTTGACAAGTGGTGTTGGGAAAATGAGATAGATACGTGCAAAAAAAAGAAAGTGGACCACTCTTTTATACCATAATCAAAAATAACCTCAAAATGGATTAAAGATGTAAATGTAAGGCCTGAAACCATAAAACTCCAAAAAGAAAACGCAGGAAGTAAACTATTTCACATCAGTCTAAGTAAAATCTTTCTGCATACATTCCCTCAAGCATGGGAAACAAAAGCAAAAATAAACGAATGGGACTACATCAAAC
>NW_006473141.1:0-291 GCF_000325575.1 Pteropus alecto | reverse complement strand
CTCTAGCCCTGTCCAGCCCCCCGAGACTGCCTCCTCTTACTCGGGATGGGAGGGGACAGCTCTGCAGGATCCCAGGGCCCTGGAGGTTCGCAAAGCCGCCGTCCCGGCAGTGTCCACCCCCGCGGCGCATCTATGCATCGGGTCCCAGGTTTTCTGCCCGACACCCTTACCTTAGCACGAGACACCTGCGAAGCGCGGGAGCGGCTGTGCTGGCGCGGCCACCGCCCCCCACATGGGGACTAAGTGCCTTGGGGTGCGACCGGGACCAACTTCGGGGCGGTTGGGCCAGCG
>NW_006473140.1:0-291 GCF_000325575.1 Pteropus alecto | reverse complement strand
CATCATTAGAGCGGCTGGCTCTTCAGGGTGAGACTAGAGAGCTTCTCGAGGACAAAGGTTATTTGTACTCCTAGCTTTGTTAATAAATGTCTACTCAGAAGAGGAATGGGGCACTCTCTTAGGTGCAGGATCTCATGAGTCACTAAGTGGCCCCCTAGAATACATGAGAGGGTTTTACAGAACAAGCAGGTGACTCAGTCCCCTGTGGCGCCAACAAGAATTGTTTTTCGGTCCACGAGGGGTGCCACAGGTGTGGTTACTATAGAGTATTCAACCCCAGTGTTCACCATA
>NW_006473139.1:0-291 GCF_000325575.1 Pteropus alecto | reverse complement strand
TGATGTTGGAGAAGTTCTGCTCTAGAATGGTATTTCTCATCTCACCACTGTTGACATTTCTGCTGGATAATATTCTGAGGTGGGGGTTGTCCTGTGCATTGTCGGATGTCGTGCTGCATCCCTGGCCTCAAACCACTAGGTACCAGTAGCACTTCCCCAGTTGGGACAAACAAAAATTGCTCCAGACATTGCCAAATGCTCCCTGGAGGCAAAATCACCCTAGTCAGACCCACCGGCCTAGGGTACAAGAACCTAGGGCACAAGATGGAAACATCTTGAGGGAATTTCAAT
>NW_006473138.1:0-291 GCF_000325575.1 Pteropus alecto | reverse complement strand
AGTCGCAAGTGGCAGGTCCCCAGGTGACCCACAACATCGTCCCACCTGGCTGCTGGAGGTCCCGTGACCTCCGCCCTCAGGTTGGATCAGTTTGCTGGGTCGTTCACAGAAGTCAGGGAAATGGTTTACGGGTTTGGCCGCCGATAGGATGAAGGGCACAGGCCAACAGCCAGGCGATGAGAAACTGGGGGTGAGTCTGCGAGAGTCCCCAGGGCACGAGCTGTCAGAGTTACGAGGGCTTGAGGAGGTGCAGTGTGTGCCTCGGTGACAAGGGAACAAGCAACTCCTGGG
>NW_006473137.1:0-291 GCF_000325575.1 Pteropus alecto | reverse complement strand
TTAATATGGTCTCTGAAAGCAGACTGAAATCCTTCCGAACAGAATCCAGGTTTAGCTTAGAGCAGAAAAACAGGATAATGTTCTGAACGCAAGATATTTTTATGCTTGATTTCAACAAAGATACGTTTTATGCGGGAAACCGAGACAAAGGGATCTGAGCTCCTAGTTCGTGAGGTTTTTCATTAAATAGTCTACGCACCCGAATGTAAGTGTGGTTCACTGACCCTGGGCCTGGGCCGGCTTCACTGGCCACAGGGGTGAGTGAAAAACACGGGTCCTCTCCGCAGGGGA
>NW_006473136.1:0-291 GCF_000325575.1 Pteropus alecto | reverse complement strand
TCTTTCTCGAACTCTATCAGTAAAGTTTTATCTGTGCCTCCATAAAGATCTTGTAGTTTAGCCAGTTTTCATTTTATGTACATTTTAATTATTGCTGGTGTCGTGTTATATTTTCCATTATTTATTGTTTACTGATCGATTATGTGTGACTAGCCTTCTGATTTCGCTACAGCGATTTTCTATATAGTAGCATCTTGATGTTTCTTGTATATGTGAATATTCTGTTATCTATTAGACATTTAAGTTATAGGATCATATTAGTACTATTACTATCTATTTCTTGATTTTATT
>NW_006473135.1:0-291 GCF_000325575.1 Pteropus alecto | reverse complement strand
TTTTTTATGGCTGAATAATGACAATTTCTTTTTCGCTTTACACTTGGAGAGAGATCTGCTACATGTTTTCACACCCGATCCCTCACAGGAGTGTGTCAGGGGCCCGTAGCCGATGTATTAGATTAAGAATATGCAGATTATGACTTGCTGGATGAGTAGGCACATGTCACACACACGGGGTTGGCAGGTAGCTCCCTTGCAGCCCAGCACCCACTTTGAGGAAGTGAAAACCCTAGGATTGTTTTCATCAAAGGCGCAGTTTCAATTCACTCACACAGATGAAATGAAGTC
>NW_006473134.1:0-291 GCF_000325575.1 Pteropus alecto | reverse complement strand
GATCTCCCACAGGGTTTCACAGACATAGAGGGAACATGAGGGGTTGCTAAACTCTCAAGCTGAATTCTCAGAGGGTCTCCTATGTAATGCTAGGATTACTGAGTCATGACTGGGATCAGATGGGCCTGATGAACTGTCCTTCTAGCAGGAGCATTCGGTGCCCGTGTCTTCACTCTTTTCTCAAAAGGCGTGCAGTGGGGGAGGTCAGGACCACCCATGATGTCTCATCACACCTGGTGAAGACCTGGGGATGCTCCTTGTTGACTTGAGCAGGTTGGGAGGGCAGGGATA
>NW_006473133.1:0-291 GCF_000325575.1 Pteropus alecto | reverse complement strand
TTTTCTTTGCCAAATTATAAATCCCATGATCTACGTATATGTCTATATATCTTACTTATTTTTGCATCCCTAGTGCTTAACACATACTTGGGCAAAAAAGGATTCAATAAATATTGATTGGCTAGTTTGAGAATTTATGAGTGATCATCACTGAATAAAAGTATTAGTCATTTTCTAAGCTCAAAATCTTGAGCATCTTTGTGGACAGAGGCCTAACTTATACTATGTCATTCACCTCAGGTTAGAGCACATGAATATTCCTTTAAGGCAGCTCCTTTCAGGCTGCTGCAA
>NW_006473132.1:0-291 GCF_000325575.1 Pteropus alecto | reverse complement strand
GACTCCTCTAGATGAGCCAGAGCTATTTTTCAGGGTCCATGAGCGGGGTCCATGGTGAGGTTTAATTGGATTAAGGGACTATTGAAAGAGGAAGACTTGGGGACGCTGGGCTCAAGGCACACACATAGCCCTCCCAAATCATGCGTTGAAGAGAATTGGGCAAAGATAGGCATAGGCTTTGAGGTGGCAGCCAGAGTCCTCAAGATACCCAGAAAGATTCGTGATGAAGGGGACTAGGAGAGGGGCCACCCCAGGCAACTGTCGCTGTGAGGGAAAGACAGTCCAATTCAG
>NW_006473131.1:0-291 GCF_000325575.1 Pteropus alecto | reverse complement strand
TCGGGAGGTTTACGAGCTGGCGCGCCCCGTGCCCCTGATACGTGCCCAGGGTCCACTCCCTACAAAAGAAGTGGTCAGAGGGACGCAAGATCTGAGAAGATACGGCCCCACCCCACCCAAAGCGGGGGACAGGAGTCTCCACCCCAACGGTCACGGGATGTGGCCGTTTGCAGGAACGTTTTGCTGCTCATTGGGAAAAGGGGTGAAGAATGTGAACTTGAGTACAGGGCTTCTTCCCGCCCCCCAACTTCTGAGTATGCTCGGTTCTGGGGTGAAGTACGGCCCCGTGAC
>NW_006473130.1:0-291 GCF_000325575.1 Pteropus alecto | reverse complement strand
CATGACAGCTTTTCCCAGGAGCCCTAGGATGCTGGCGGCCAGTAGGAGGTGTTGAGAAACACGAATATCGAGCGGGAGGTAGGTATCCCAGTAGGTGTGACGGTGGCACGATGTGGCTCTGTCGAAGGAACTATTGCGGTGGTAAATGCACATTTTCCACACACCCACACAGGCCATGCCGGGTGGGTAGTGTGCCGTGCTGTCCATGTACCACATCCGCCACTCCACGAAGCCCATGGACACGGTGGTGAGGATCCAGGCTACGGTGGCAATGCCGAAACATCCCAATTG
>NW_006473129.1:0-291 GCF_000325575.1 Pteropus alecto | reverse complement strand
GGATATGGGCTTGTCAGAGAGGATTGTCCTCTGGGTCCCATACACTAATGGGCCTTACCACACTCAATTGGCCCAGACTCCTCCTTCCCATCAACATATACACAGCGTTTTCTCACTTTCATGATCTGAGGATCAAGAAAAGAAGTAAAAGGCTTTTTTGGTGTAGGGGTGGCAGTTAGACGAACTATTTAACTCTATTGTCATCAAGAGCTTCAGCCTGCAAGAGTTCCACTATCAACTGTGCCCACGTGATGTGCTTCTTACTCATCATGTACACATCTGAGTCAGTTT
>NW_006473128.1:0-291 GCF_000325575.1 Pteropus alecto | reverse complement strand
CTCTCCCCGTTGCATCTGAAGGTGCGTGCTGCCTATTGTCTCTCACGGGTAATGCTTTTGACCATTTGCCCAAAGCGTTGTTCAGTTTTTCCACTGTATGCATGCTATGTTCGTCCTCAAAGCTAAAAAGCGGTCTGTGGGAAGACAACAAGGCCGTGAAAATATCCTGTTCCTCAACAAACTTGCCCCTTAATTTTAGCATCCATTAATGATTCGAGCCCAAAGCGATCTTTACTGTCATGATTGCAGAAGGACGATTTCCTGGGTCCTCCATTTCTTTCATTGGGCATC
>NW_006473127.1:0-291 GCF_000325575.1 Pteropus alecto | reverse complement strand
ACCATGGGGTTGGGCCTGAGTCTGATCCAAATCAGAGAGGTTTTTCCAGCCCAATGCCACCAGGAAAGTTCTGAGACTCAGTTTCCTCATCAGTAAACTTTAGGTAATGGTTACCTTATAAATGCTTTTGTGACAACCTGGAGCTTCAACCATAGTAGGGATTGGTAAGAGGTGATCTAATACTATCATTAGTATCGTCATTATTATTAGTTTTACACCAACATAGGTAGACAGGCTACTTTTGTACACATTAGCAGACCTTTTATATAGTTTCTTATATTCTTTAAAGCT
>NW_006473126.1:0-291 GCF_000325575.1 Pteropus alecto | reverse complement strand
GTGTGTGTGTGTGTGTGTGTGTAGTGAGAACACTTACTTACTATTCTGGTAAGTAATTTCAAGTATACAATACGGTATTATTAACTACAGTCACCATTCTGTGCTTTAGATCCGCAGAACTTATTCGTACTGTATCTGGAATATTTGTACCCTTTGACCCTCAGCCTTTGGCAACCACCATTCTATTCTCAGTTTGTGTGAGTTTAACTTTTTTATTTTTTATTTTTTTAGATTCCAATTACAAGTGAGAGAGTAAGATCATGCAGTATTAATCTTTTCCTATCTGACTTA
>NW_006473125.1:0-291 GCF_000325575.1 Pteropus alecto | reverse complement strand
TCATAAAGTGCCACTAGGGGGAGGAAGTGACTAGGTTCTTGGATCCCCATAAAACTATGCATTAAGGTGGCAGGAGCTGTGGTGGGATAAGTGACACCAGAGCTTCACTGGGAAGGAAATGGGTAGTTTGCGGGCAGAACTCGCTGAGAATTCAAGGGCGCAGGGTCAGTGGGGGGGAAAGTCCCGTGATGAAAGTAGGGACATAGGGTTGTTCTTGGGTCGCGATCCTGCAAAAGCCCCCTTCTCCTGACGCCCGGGGTCCCTGGGCTGCGGCTGCCGCCTCCCCAGAAG
>NW_006473124.1:0-291 GCF_000325575.1 Pteropus alecto | reverse complement strand
AAACCAAGGCTATGAAGACAAGATACCTGGCCCAGAGACATTCTTGCTCCCCTCCAGGATGTGCCTGACATTTTCTGCCTTGTCCTATACTCAGCTCCCTTCCTATAATAAGCCCTGCGGGCACTGCCACAAGAAGATGATCTTTAGCCAGCAATCTATCATCTTCTCAGGATTCTGGATTTTGAATAAACCTAGTTTCCCGCCACCAACCCGTTTTCACAATTATTGGCTCCCAGCAGCAAGCAGCTGAAACTGACTTTGGAACAACTCATCTTTGATGGGAGAACACTT
>NW_006473123.1:0-290 GCF_000325575.1 Pteropus alecto | reverse complement strand
GGGGGGTGGGGACATTTCCTTAAGTATAAAATAGTCAAGTTGAATGTTATATTTTCAATACAAAGGACATGTCTTATTTTCAAACCTAAGAGTATGTCAGGTAGCAGGACAATCTCATAATTTTGAGTAACAATGATTTCAAAGAGCTAGAGAGGAAAAATATTAAAAGTAACGATGCAACTAGAAAAAAATGCTAACAAAACTTCAGTCGTTCCAGTAATTCGAGATAATTTCTCCTTTTGGTCTTCTGAGCATTTACCCCCTGGCTCAGCATCACCAGCAGCCACTGC
>NW_006473122.1:0-291 GCF_000325575.1 Pteropus alecto | reverse complement strand
AAAACGGATGCTGCGGTGGCATTAAGGCATCAGCTGCCAGGAAAGAAGAGGGCAAGAAATGGAGGAGGCAGCATGTGGAGCATGGAGGGCCGTCATTGTAGCCAATCGGTGTGGGATCCACTCTCGCCACGTATCCACAGTTGCCCTTGAGTTGCTTCTTTTTCAAGAGTATCAGATTAAGGCTACGAATTGAATTCCCCAGGGCTGAGGCTCAGCCGGCATTTCTCTCGGCCTGGCAGATCAGGGGCATTAGAGCTGGACTCACTTCTCTTGGTGTTTATGTCTCCCTCT
>NW_006473121.1:0-290 GCF_000325575.1 Pteropus alecto | reverse complement strand
GTGTGTGTGTGTGTGTGTGTGTGTGTGTACTTACAATATTTTAGTATAATTATTATAAACATATTTCTGGTCTACTCATATTTACATCAACAAATCAATTTAGAGAGACTTGGTTCTGTCTCTTGGTGTTATCCATTAAAGTTTATAATAAGAAAAATTAGCACTTTCATTGGGGAATCGTCAGTTTGCTAAGATCAATCTAAAAATAAGCTGGTATTCCAGAGGATTCCATCAAAGGCCTTCTTCTAAAACTACAGATTTTATCTATCTACCATATGTTAACTAATTAC
>NW_006473120.1:0-291 GCF_000325575.1 Pteropus alecto | reverse complement strand
TTTTTCTTTTAATGATGAGGCTTTATGTCTATAACTCTTTGTGTTCTTGACATATCTGAGACAAGGAAATGCCCCCAACATATGTAAAATTATTACTGAGCACATTGAAAGATCATATACTTCACTTTTGAAACAAAGTTTCAAATTTAATGTTCTGTTAAAGCAAATTGTTTGCAATGCAAAGCCTTTTATTTATGCATTTATTGTTTTGTTACATTGCAATAGACACAATTCAATTTGTTTTAAAAATTGATGAATGGGGTATCTTTAAAAGAAACGGTATTTTTTTTT
>NW_006473119.1:0-291 GCF_000325575.1 Pteropus alecto | reverse complement strand
CTCATACATCTCATGTTTACCATGTCTCTTGATTGAATCATTTTCCCTTGTGCTTGATTTCGTCTCAAGCTGTTTTACAAATTTAGTGTAGCCTAAGTGTGCAGCATTTATAGTCTACGGTAGTGTACAGTAGTGTCCTAGGCCTTCACATTAACTCACCACACACTCATTGACTCACTCAGAGCAACTACCACCTCTGTAAGCATCATTCATGTAGGTGCCCTATACAGGTGTACCATTTTTTATTTTTTATATTGTATTTTTACTGTACATTTTCTATGTTTAGATATG
>NW_006473118.1:0-291 GCF_000325575.1 Pteropus alecto | reverse complement strand
CGTGCTCATGGGTCCTCCAGGGACCCCAATAAAGATTTTCATCAACTGTGAAGCAAGAAGTTCAGAGACAGGAAGGGAAGGACATAGTGAATTTATTCCTCAGACCAAGGTGTTAACTCCAGCCTTGTCACGACAAGGCAGTTCTGTTTGACTAACTGCAGTGTGCGCATTGCTCGTCTCCCGCCTGTCTAGTCCGGACGTGTCGGGTAGGAGCAGGGAGCGTCCTGTTCTCGACCGTGCAGACTGGCTTCTTCCTGCCGCCCGCAGTGGTCCACCCAGCCCCGCACCGTC
>NW_006473117.1:0-291 GCF_000325575.1 Pteropus alecto | reverse complement strand
TGGTGAAGACTGCAGCTTATACTCATGAGCACTGATGGATTCCTTGGCACAGTTCTAAGCTCTTCATATGCATTAACTCACATCGCGGGATGCTCACAATAGTCTCGTGAGGTACCTTCCTTTGGTAGACAGGAAATCTCAGGCATATAAAATTGAAGCGATTTTTGCAGAGTTGCCCAGCCAATGAGTGGCAGAGCTAGAATCGGAATCTAGGCCACCTGGACCACAGGTCATGCTCTCAACCTCCATCGCACTCACCTTTGTGGAGAACTCACCAGGTTATGGGAGACA
>NW_006473116.1:0-291 GCF_000325575.1 Pteropus alecto | reverse complement strand
CTTGGTTGATTTCAATAATTGACCATTTGGGCCACCCTTTTCTCTCTTTCCTTCCTCTATACCCTCCATCTTACGTTTTAAATTTACCAACAAAAATGAGCCTATGAAACTCTAAGCCCCCACCCTCGACCCCAATAATAGTGGAACCTCGAACTCACACACTCTGTCTCTACCCACGACCTCTCTGTGTGGCCCCAAGTGTACTATGTAATTTCCAGATCCTATAAGTAATAAACTTTTATTTCTTCCCCCAAGTTTCCCAATGGTTATTTCTAAATGGCATCTTGCAAT
>NW_006473115.1:0-291 GCF_000325575.1 Pteropus alecto | reverse complement strand
TGTTTCAGACAATGTCCACGTCCTGCCCACTCATCATTCTATAGCTGACTAGAAGCATTTGCAGCTCTGCTACTGGGCAGACTGGAAGTACTGGGGAGTCTGCCCTCCAGGGAACAGCCTCCACCTCAGGTTGGTGGGAGTTGATAAGAATACATCTTCTCCTCCTCACTCCTTGGGCGGGACCGCTCAACATGCCTTACACGGCTCCCAGAGGTCCCCAGCTGGGTCGTGGTCTCTGTTTTTTCCTGGCATCCACATTTTTCTGTACTAGTCATAAGCTTTTTCTAATTA
>NW_006473114.1:0-291 GCF_000325575.1 Pteropus alecto | reverse complement strand
CAAACCCCGCCCCGCCCGCGGCTCCCGCTGTCCCCGCGTCTGGGGAGTGGGGCGTGGACCCCGGGCGCGTGCCAGGCCGCCGTTTGCAGAACCCCGTTCCCGGTGAGATGCTTCAGCCCTGCTCCCGCTGTGCCAGGCCGCCCCTTCTCCCCAGGGCACAGTCTCCCGTCGAGTTGGGGTGTGGGGGACGGGCCCCCATCACACGCCGTCACGTGGGGGCCTCAGCGCCTCTCGTCACTTACCCAGACTTCAGGTATTTGTCTTCGGCCCCGCTCCTCACCCATGTTTCCA
>NW_006473113.1:0-291 GCF_000325575.1 Pteropus alecto | reverse complement strand
TCGGTGTCTGGCGTGTTTGATCTTTCAGCATCTTTGCTGACCTGACTATATGAGAAGCCAATTCGATGCAGCAGAAAAGACCGACGTGCATTTCCTGCTCACCTGGCCCAGAATGTGTAGTCAGGTCTTGTGCCAAAGGGTCATTGAAAGCCCCAGGTGAGCAGGAGGCAGTCCGCCTCCTCCCATGGCTCCCAGTGCCATCCTACATGTCACAAGTTTCGTCCAGCAAGAGGGACGAGGCAGAGCCAGAGCATGCGCCCGGGGGACCCCGCAGTTCCGTGCGGTGATTCC
>NW_006473112.1:0-291 GCF_000325575.1 Pteropus alecto | reverse complement strand
TCTCACACACACACACACACACACACACACACGACTGTTCTCCACACTGGGGGTTTTATCTTTCCCCAATTTCATTTATTGATGCACTTTTATAACTGATTCCATCTGTGGCACTGAAACCAGTCTGAAGTGATGGGACCTTTGGAGAGGAAGCCAGCTGAGAGAAATATGACCTCTAATTCTCGGCACCTGCCTAGAGAGCGTGAGCTGGCACTGGACAAGAGGAGGCTGACCAGTTGTTCCAGGAGGAACTTATCAAGCGGGTAGAGACTCGGATGCCGAGGTCTGTGT
>NW_006473111.1:0-291 GCF_000325575.1 Pteropus alecto | reverse complement strand
CTGCAGACTTTCTTGAAATTGTCTCCAAAAGACGCGCTTGCCCATCGCCTGGCTGCTTTCGGCAGGTTCTGAGGGGCTCCTACCCCCCCAGCCGGGGAGAGCCGGCCCCGCCTCTGTTCACCAGAATGTCCGGAGTGGGGGAGCGTGGCAAACGAGCCCCCTCAGCGCCCGGACACCTGGCCGTCGTCCTCTCCCACGGCGGGGACCGCAGAGTGTGCGCCGTGTGACCACGAGTGCAGCGCGGGAGGAGCCTGGAGCGCGAGGCGAGTCCAAGGTCACTCTGCAAAGATG
>NW_006473110.1:0-291 GCF_000325575.1 Pteropus alecto | reverse complement strand
GACCCATGCCCCTGACCCACCAGAGGCCAAGGACCCACCCGTGATCGTGACACATGAGCAGGCTGTGACCGCTGTCCCCAGCTGCCAGCCACCATCTCTCGGAGTTTGTCAGCAGCGTCAGCCCTCGGGGGACACTCTGCCCAGGACAAGGGCTGCCGCACCACCGGGGACCAGAGGAGATGCAGTTGTGACGTGGCATGAAAGGCCCCTTTGTCCCCGGGACGTGGTGGCCCGGCACTGTGCCTCCGCCCGCCTCCAGCAGGAAGTGGCCGCGGGCTGGGCGAGCCCGGC
>NW_006473109.1:0-291 GCF_000325575.1 Pteropus alecto | reverse complement strand
ACAGAGGGCTTCTGTTTGGACCTGAAGGGAGAGGACACAGGACAGAGTAGGATGGGAGTGGGGGATCGGCAATAGGAAAATCTCATGAGCTGAAGGTGGTGAGGGGCAGGAAAAACTCAGTTAGGCTAAGTATTACAAGTTATTCATCACCAAGCAGTAATTTCTGAAAACTAATGATAATAATAACAATTTATGTCAGCGTGAGCCCAGAAAAAGCTTAACCAGGGGCTCTACACATTGTCCTTAACATCGGCCTCAGAAAGGGGCAGATACTCACCAGGAGGTGGAGGG
>NW_006473108.1:0-291 GCF_000325575.1 Pteropus alecto | reverse complement strand
TAAATGAATAAATAAATAAATAAAAAGATAGAAAAGAAAGGACAATAAAATAACCTTGATCATTAAGATACAGAAATAACACACTGAACATTATGGTGACAATTTTTCAATATTCATTAATTAATTCATTTGTTCATTCATTTCTTTAAAAAGTATTTATTAGTGCTTACTAGGTACTAAATATTGTTTTAGATTCAAGGGATACATCAATAAACAGTAGAAAAACAATACTTTTTTTTCTCATGGCCCTATTTACATATGTACACAAACACATACACATATATAATTTTA
>NW_006473107.1:0-291 GCF_000325575.1 Pteropus alecto | reverse complement strand
GTGTGTGTGTGTGTGTGTGTGTGTAGTAAAAAACATAATGTGAAGTTTACCTTCTTGACAAATTTTTAAGTGTGTAGTACATATCGTTAGCTATATGCACATTGTCATACAGCACATCTAGAACTTTTTCATTTCATATGACTGAAATTCCATACCCACTGAACAGCAGCTTCTCATTTCCCACTCCCTCCAGACCCTGGCAACCACCATTCTGCTTTCTGCTCCTATGAGTTTGTGTATTTAAATACCTCATATTAGTGGAATCATGCAGTATTTGTCTTTCTGTGACTG
>NW_006473106.1:0-291 GCF_000325575.1 Pteropus alecto | reverse complement strand
AAAAAAAAAAGGGCACAACTCATGTTAGGCTCAGTAAGAGGATAGTATGAAGCCAAGAAGTGGTGCCAGGGCAGGTCAAAGGTCAACACAACACAAACTGAGGGCGCTGAGTGTGAAGTGGGACAGGACAGGTAGCTCCAGAACGAGAGTGCGCCCTAGGTGAGAGGCCTACGTGCATGTGGCTGACTCCACAGTGAGGGGTCCGCCCTGATGACCTAAAGAAACTGTGAGGAACAAGGCGGGGCCTGTTCCCCCGCTTTTGGAAAGAACTTTAGTTTATTTTTAGGAAAC
>NW_006473105.1:0-291 GCF_000325575.1 Pteropus alecto | reverse complement strand
CTAGAGAAATGCCCACACCTCACAAAGAGGCATGTGCAAGAATGCTGACTGCCATTGGAAATGAGCGGACTGTCTGGCGACAGGGAAATCGCTCGGTAACCTATGAGGCACCCATTCTTTGGGATGCCATGGAGCAGTGTGACAAAGTGAGGTGGATCCACGTATGCTGCTCTGAAAAGATCTCTAAGACGGGCTGTTTAGTGACAAAAAGCAAGCTGCTCAGTAACGATGTGTGGTGGATGGACTTGATTCGTGAGGAAGAAACATACGTGTAAATATGGGGAAAGACTG
>NW_006473104.1:0-291 GCF_000325575.1 Pteropus alecto | reverse complement strand
ATTTGGCTTACAGGGTATGGTAAGCTGGATAACTCTCCATCTCCCACAAGATGTCCATGTCCTAGTCTTTGGAACTTGAGAATGGTACTTTCTATGGCGAAAGCGACTTTGTGGACATGTTTAATTTAAGGTTCTGGAGATGGGGAGATGATTCTGGGTAATCTGGGTTGACTCGATGTAATCAAAACTATCTTTATAAGAGAGACCCAGGAGGAGTCTGCTTCCGCAGAGAATGCAAGGTGAAGATGGAAGCAGAGATTACAGTGATGCTGTTTGAAAATGAAGGAGAGA
>NW_006473103.1:0-291 GCF_000325575.1 Pteropus alecto | reverse complement strand
GAACGTCTGTGGGCTGGACCCTCACCGTCTGCAGGTTCCTCCTACAGCATCATCTCATGAGGCCTTACCTGACCCCTCCCCACCAGTTAATAGTGGACACCTACCCCCAACACCCTGCGCTTCCTGTCTCGGTTTGATTTTTCTTCACAACCTTTATTACCACCTGATAGTCCAGTCCATGAGTTTCACATCTGTATTTGATAACTGCCTCTCTTCCTCTGCTGGAATGAAAGCTCCACGAGAACAGGACGTTTTGGCGGTTTCGTTCAAGGAAGTCTCCCCATCGCTTAG
>NW_006473102.1:0-291 GCF_000325575.1 Pteropus alecto | reverse complement strand
TTTTTTTTTTCTTTTCCTTTCCTTGCTCCTCTTGTTGCTTTCCAGATTTCTCCTTGGAAATTTAAATGACAGTGTATCACATTCCTTTCTTCCAGCTGTATTAGCTTTCAGGTCTCTGTGCTGAAGCTCATTTGGTAGTTTCTCGCCCATATTTCTAAACTGTGCAGCCCCTCTATGTTACCTGCTTTTCCTCAGTGGTTTCGCTATGCCTTTCATTTCAGCCTGATCTGCACATTTAATTAGTGAGCTGTGTGTCCTTCCATTTTAAAGAGGACATAAGGTAAGAGCAGT
>NW_006473101.1:0-291 GCF_000325575.1 Pteropus alecto | reverse complement strand
GGCTGCAGGTGATCAAGGCATGGGAAATGTATTCTGTGCTCATCAGTCACACCTGGAGTGTTAAGTTCATTCTCAGTTCCACAATTTAGAAGCAACATGACAAAGCAAAGTGAATATGGAGGACATGACTGGATCAGCAAACTGTAGCTAAAGGAGCTCTTCCCATGTTTTAGGGATCAGAGTAGACTAATGTGGGTGGACATAGAAACAGAGCTGTCATCTAATAAGTGACATGTTTATGCATTCATCAGCCATGAAAAGAAATGAAGCACTGACACATGCTACAACATG
>NW_006473100.1:0-291 GCF_000325575.1 Pteropus alecto | reverse complement strand
GATTCTCTGACTTTCTCTCCTATCTTTCAAACCATTACTTGAAGATGAACCATAGCCAAGTCAGAGCCATGTGTCACCTTGTAAAAGGCAGGGAAGCTTCATTCGAACTGCTGTCTTCATTTAGGCTGTGCCAGTGACCAGAGTGTGCCATTCACTGTGGAGGAGTTTTGCCATTGCAAATTCTTAGCAGCTGGAGCCCAGTGACTTCCAACTAGCTTGCCGGTTTCTCTCTTATGATTCTCTTGGAAAGCTGGAAGATATATCTCTTCACTATTTGGCTTCTGGTTGTAG
>NW_006473099.1:0-291 GCF_000325575.1 Pteropus alecto | reverse complement strand
GCCTGGGGCTGAAACACACCTAAAGCCAAGATGCTCTCCTTAAATCTAAAGTCCAACCAAAACCTATCGTCCTCATGATTGTACACCTGAAGATCCGTTCAGCTTTTGTCCTGAGGCTTAATGATTAAAGGTGCCAGCATGCAGAGGATAAGGCCATGGAGTAAAAGCAAGTGAGTCACAATGCCATTATCCGAGCAAAGCCAGTTTTGAATCAGAGAGAAAAAACTATGTTCAAGAAATGAGGTTTGTGTGCAGTTACAGTATTTAAGACCACTGTTTCGGGAACTGGGG
>NW_006473098.1:0-291 GCF_000325575.1 Pteropus alecto | reverse complement strand
AAAAAAGTGCAGCTTGCTGCCAGCATTAATTTAATATCAGCCTCTTTGAGGCTGAAGCAAATCTAAATTGTCTTCAATGTGAAATTAAATATAAAAACTGTTCTTGGCGTTACTTCTAAACAGAACTTTCTTCTAATCCTAATGTAACAGAAATGTCTATGATGATCAGTTTAAATGTCTATGATGAAAAGTTTAAAAACTTCTGTGTGTGTGTGGTAAATTTAAAAGTATGGAACAACACAAAGCAGAATATCTATGATTTGACATTTTCAGCGATCGAGAATTACTATA
>NW_006473097.1:0-291 GCF_000325575.1 Pteropus alecto | reverse complement strand
CCTCCCACAGGGAGCCAGGCACTCACACACCTGCCCGCCCAGCCCGCACCTGCACCCCAGGCCGCACCTGCACCCCACACCTGTGCCCCCAGGGCACACCTGCCCGCCCAGCCCACACCTACACCCCAGGCCACACCTGCACCTTCAGGCCACACCTGCCCACCCAGCCCGCACTTGCACCCCCAGCCCACACCGGCACCCTAGGCCACACCTGCATCCCCAGGCCACACCTGCAAGCCCAAGCAACACCTGCACACTCAGGCCACATTTGCACACTCAAGGCCATACCTG
>NW_006473096.1:0-291 GCF_000325575.1 Pteropus alecto | reverse complement strand
TCAATAATTCTGGAAAGAAGGCAAATAAAGTTATATTAATAAATTTGAGGATAATACTGATAAAAGAGAAAATATAAGGAACTCCATATGCATTCCTTAAAACTAATGAAGCTTTATGTCTCTCTCTAAGGCATAGTTTTCAGAATTTGTTTTCTTGTCCTATCATGTTTTTATATGTAGTATTACCTCTATTTTTTAATCCCACCTCATGGTACTATAATTTTTTTTTTTATTTCCTCACTGAAAAGTGAACACTTTGGGAATAGCATCTATCCACAAAATCTATGTATC
>NW_006473095.1:0-291 GCF_000325575.1 Pteropus alecto | reverse complement strand
CAGGCCAGAAGGGAGTGGCATGATATATTCAAAGTTTGGGGGGGATGGGGGAACCCAAAACTGCTAATCAATGACGACCCAGCAAACTGTCCTTCAGAAATGGAGAAGGAATTTTCCAGACAAGCAAAGCCTGAGCAGTTCATCACTGCCGAACGACGTACAGGGGATGTCAAAGGGACTTCGTTAGCCTGAAGAGCTAATCAATAACAAGAACACGCACGGAAGTGTACGTCCCGCTGGGAAGGTAAAGGTGTGGTCGAGGTAGCGGATTAGCAAAACCCAGCAATCCCT
>NW_006473094.1:0-291 GCF_000325575.1 Pteropus alecto | reverse complement strand
ATCTATAAAACTCATAAATTTTATGTAACAGAGGGGTACAAAGTAGAATTTTATTTATGTAATATTGGTCTTTCAAATCAGGTGACCAAATTTCACTGAACATCTGTATATATGTATATATATGTGTGTGTAAATATATATATAAAATATGTATTGTATATATGACGTATATCAAGCCATTCTTTAATCTCTCTGACTTGCCCTCAACATCTTATAAAACATATATTATTTATTTTTCTTAAATACTTGATAATATTTTGTGACTGTGATCAAGACATAGGACAGATGCAT
>NW_006473093.1:0-291 GCF_000325575.1 Pteropus alecto | reverse complement strand
CCTTGCTGTGTGTAAGGCACTGCTGCGGTTTCGTGAACCGGAAATGGTAGGGGGAGGTCGGAGTGGACTGGCATGTAGTGCAAGCCATAGGTACCTACTCAGTGGTCACTCCTTGATGCTTTCTGAGTACCTACTCTCTGTAGAGCCCTGCTAGGCCCTCAAAAGCTGACAATCTAGGAGTTGATTTTGAAGCTGCGCATCTTATCATAAAAAATTTGGAAAGTATAAAGAAGAAAAAGTTTTCTATAATTCCCCCACCCAGTGACAATTATTGTTATGTTTCCCTCTAGT
>NW_006473092.1:0-291 GCF_000325575.1 Pteropus alecto | reverse complement strand
TCGCCAGCACCCACCCACGCCGGCGCCCGGATCTGTCCCCGGCCTCCGGAACCGGGAGAAAGCAGACCTCTGCTGTTCAAGCCGCCGGGCTACGTAATCTGCAGCGGCCGCCCCCACTGGCCAACGCAGCAGCCTGGGCCCTTGCGTCTTCCCGTAACTCACGTTACGATCTCTGCGGCACATTCGCGATGAGCCTGCGTCCCCACTCGTCCATAGGCACGTTTGCTGTACCCTGCGTGCGGCATTTCGCCGACACGGTCCCTTACGGCAGAAGTTAGACAGCTCGCCAGG
>NW_006473091.1:0-291 GCF_000325575.1 Pteropus alecto | reverse complement strand
CTTTCTGACTGAATGGATTCTCAGGACAGTGTCTGGATAATTTTCTAGACCTCTTTTTGACGTCTTCATCAAATCTCATTCTGGATCTTCATAGCTCATTTCCAGAACCTTCACTGGGCAGCTGGCTGAGGCCCTGTGTACGTCTGATCCTCTCCACATTATGCCCCACATCCTTACCCAGGTCCATTCTTGGTGGGATCATTGCTGGATGCTTGTATCATATTTTCTCTGCATCTGGGTTGCTTTTACCTTTTACTGCAGAGGGCTGAAATGTCCCCTGCTTGCCCTGTG
>NW_006473090.1:0-291 GCF_000325575.1 Pteropus alecto | reverse complement strand
TTTTTTTTTTTTAATTTAAGGTGCACAGATGATGGTTTAATTCACATATCCTGTAAAATGATTACGCAATAGGTTCAGCTAACATCCATTTTCAGTCTCGCGATAACTTCTTCTGCGTATCCCCAGTCGTAGGACTTCTATTCAGCTGGACTTCAGGCGGCTCCCAATGATGGCTATTCTGTAGTTTAGTTTTAATTTTGATGTGATTCTGAGAGGAGGCAAACGCAGCATTTACCTATTCCTCCACCTTGACTGGAAGCTTCTTTTTTTTTGTTTACAAATGTCCTGGGA
>NW_006473089.1:0-291 GCF_000325575.1 Pteropus alecto | reverse complement strand
AATGTTTGCGTTCCCCTAGAATCCATACGTCGAAACCTAATGCCCAATGTGATGGTATTTGGAAGCGGGGCTTTTGAGAGGTGGCCTCATGAAGGGGAAGCCCTCGTGAATAGGATTAATGTCCTTATAAAAAAGACCACAGACAGCTCCCTCACCCCTTCCACCTTGTGAGGACACAGTGAGAAGGTGGTTGTCTATGAACTAGGAATCGGGCTCTCATCAGACACTGAATCTTCCAGCACTTCGATCTTGAATTTTCCAGCCTCCAGAACTGTGAGAAATTAATTTCTG
>NW_006473088.1:0-291 GCF_000325575.1 Pteropus alecto | reverse complement strand
TTTTTTTTGCCTCACGGAGGCTGGAAAATGGCCTGGTTTCCGAGAAAGTGAGAAAAGCGGTGTGGAGGACAGCGTTTAGCTTTTCTCAACAGCCTTTCAGGAGGTCCTCTCCAGGCAAGCGTGACCCTCTCGTTTTCTAGATGAGGGATCCTGGGACGAGCAGGTAAATGGCATCTCCGCGTCGGAGTGGGGCCCGCGTTCCAGGCGGAACCCACAGCCTCTCCTCAGAGGCTCTGGTGGTGGGGACCCGGCACCAGGAGATGGAAGGTCCTGGCCTGGCTCTGTCCTCAC
>NW_006473087.1:0-291 GCF_000325575.1 Pteropus alecto | reverse complement strand
TTACCTAATCACAGCTTACTGCTATGTCTTACGAGTCTATGGGTCTTTCTCTAATTTAAGGAGACTTGGCATGTCTCTTTGGTCTGCAGATATATGTTTTATAGTTCAACTGCAAGAGGCAGTGTTTTCTCCAAATTTTGTGCCTCATTTCGTCTCTGTTACTCTTGACTGCATGATAATGGTCACCACTCACCCATGGTCTATAATAAACAACGTCAAGGTTAGGAACCTAGACGTCCAACATCAGCGGGAAACCAACTCTCCATCCTTGCAATAAAGAACTATGAATTT
>NW_006473086.1:0-291 GCF_000325575.1 Pteropus alecto | reverse complement strand
CTCCACAACACACACCCCTCTGTGGGAGTGTCCCAGCCCTAGTCCCAGCCCTGCTAAAAGATGTCCTCACTAGAACGGTCCTTGGGGAATGCTCGGTTAACCCCCTCATTTGTCATATGGGAAAACTGAGGCCCTCAGAGGAGAGTGATGGACTTGCCCGAGGTCTTCCAGCGAGCAGTGGGCCCGCCTCACTCAGCAGTGGGTCCTGAGTCCTCATAAAAGAGGAAGGCCACCTGGGCTGGCTCCGGTCCTGAACCCGGAACCTGGCTCCTCTCCCTGACCGTCATCCCT
>NW_006473085.1:0-291 GCF_000325575.1 Pteropus alecto | reverse complement strand
ATCTATTCCATCCAGTATTTGTCCATCTTTTCAATCCCATCTTTTTTCTTTCCTCCTAGTCATCGTTCCAGAGTTATTTTTTGCAAATTCTGTCAAAAGAAAAAAAAAAAAATTTGTTCTCTCTTCAAGCTTGGTTTCACCTGAAAAGTGGACAGACATGTCCTTTCTGTTTTCATTTAAGCCACGATGAAAACATCACGGATGGGGCTCAGTATGGTCCTCTTTAACATGCCATTAAAGACAGCTGTCCTCCCCAGCTCTGTGTCAGCTCACTAACTGACAATGCCCAGT
>NW_006473084.1:0-291 GCF_000325575.1 Pteropus alecto | reverse complement strand
TGTAAACTAACCATAGCAAAAATGTAATAAATGTAAGCATAGGACGATGATGGGACATAATAAAAGAACACCATGTTAAAGTTGGGAACTGAGATCTTATACCATGTAAGATTATCTTGACCAGTGTAGTCTAGGGGGACCCAGGTATTCTTATTTATCTAGTGACCTGCAGGTAGCTGTACATACTCAAAGTATTTCCACAGCAACCATGCCTTTGCTCTTGTGTAGACATGTGTGAACCACTGAATTATGTTCCTTTGACATAGCTCAAGAATGCTATAGATTCCTTTC
>NW_006473083.1:0-291 GCF_000325575.1 Pteropus alecto | reverse complement strand
CTGCTTCACCTCCCCTACCTTCACATCGTGTGTCTCAGCATTTTCTTCAATTCAGTTTGAATTCCCAGACCTGTTTGAAGCATCTTGTCAGGTATGATTGAAAAGCATTGGAGAAATAAAGTATAGCCTCTGCTCACAGGGATCTCAAGTAGGCTGGAAGGGAGCAAGCAACAGGCCTACCCCTAGAAATTTGTAGGCCTAGGGCAAGACCACAAATATTATGTCTAAATATTTCAGTTATGGAACTTGAGCTAATAATTTTTTTAAAAATTTTATTTTATTATTAGTTTC
>NW_006473082.1:0-291 GCF_000325575.1 Pteropus alecto | reverse complement strand
TGCTTTTCTCTGGCATTTTCAAGATTTTCTCTTATTTTAAGTTTATAGCAGTTTGTCTATAACATGACTAGGTGGTTTTCTTCATACTCCTGTTTGATGTTCACTGAGCCTACTAAATCAATACACTTTATGTCTTTCATCAAATCTGAAAGGTTTTCAAAGCATTGCTTCAGATAGTTCTTCAAATATCTATTCTGACTCCTCATCCCCTTGCTCTCCTCCTTCTGGAATTCCAATTACATGTATACTATACCTGTTGGTATTTTCCAACAAGTCTCTGATGCATTTTTC
>NW_006473081.1:0-291 GCF_000325575.1 Pteropus alecto | reverse complement strand
GTTCCAATGTCTAGTGCAAGTTTATAGTTCAAAAAAGAACTGAGTTTTGCTTTCTCATCCCGTGCTCTTATCCCTTCTTCCTGTTCTCATCTTACATCTATTCACTCAACTCTTTCTCACGTCTTAATGTGTCGACTCATTAAAGACATTATTACACTACGCTACGTTATAAAAACACTCATCTGTAAAAGAACGAAAAGATGCAAGGTCATTCGCAAAACAGTTACTGAGCGCCCACTGCGAGCGGGCCGTTCTCCCAGACAGTGGGACCCGAGCGAATGAAACCACCAA
>NW_006473080.1:0-291 GCF_000325575.1 Pteropus alecto | reverse complement strand
TTTACCTCTGGGAGTCAGATATGTTTAGAAAAATCTGGTAGACTCATGGGTTGAGGTCACCTGAAATCTGTTTCTAGAAGGGACTCAGATGTCTCTAGGGAAGGTACTTACTCTAAAAGGAAAGAAAAGCAAACAAGTTTGCCCCAGTCTCCATCATCAGATTCTGAGGGAGACATGATTCTAGTTCCATATAGTCAGTCACTAAGATTTGTTGTTCCCTACCAACACCCTCCGCCACTCCATAGATTCCTATCTGAGTCATAAGGAAAAAAGGATGATTCAAAAAAAAAA
>NW_006473079.1:0-291 GCF_000325575.1 Pteropus alecto | reverse complement strand
AATAGTATTCATGCTCTCTGAGTCTCCACAAGAGGGGCTACCTTCCTGTCTCTGGGGTGCCAGTGAGAGTGCCCTCATCTGGTACGGAGCCTCATGGTTCTCACCTCCTCATTATGGACCCGGTCAGGAGAAAACACAAGGAATTATTGAGAAGCCAGGAACCACCCCCACCTGCAAATGTTTATGGCCTAGATAGCTTCAGGATATGTCTTACCTGTGCCCCAACATTGTGTCTTCTCATTCTTTCTGATGTGAAATCCTGGTTCACCCAGGGGCCTCTGAGCCTCTAGA
>NW_006473078.1:0-291 GCF_000325575.1 Pteropus alecto | reverse complement strand
GACTCCAACCAGCAGGCGAACCACTGGAGGCTTCTCGCTGAAATTTACTTGCCAACAAAACTTAAGTTTCCTTTTTCAATCGTAGTTGCATGATATTTTGAGTCATTTTTTTTCCTAAAATGATTATTAATACATGCATGCAAAATAAGAACAGAGGGACAGTTATGTTTACTTAGAGAAATCAATTTTCCATACAATAAAAGCAACGAACTCCAGAATTGAGTGTGCGGGGTTTTCATTACTTAGCCGATCCCTGCCTTCTTATTGCTCAGGTTTCGGCCAAAATTATGC
>NW_006473077.1:0-291 GCF_000325575.1 Pteropus alecto | reverse complement strand
CACACACACACACACACACACACACATGTATATGTGAATGTGTATGTGTATATGTACGTACACATGCACATGTGAATGTGTATGCGTATATGTACGCACACATGTACGTGTGAATGTGCATGTGCATATGTGCGCACGCATGTAGGTGTGAATCTGTATGTGCATGTGTACATGCACATGCACGTGTGCATATGCGCACACACGCATGTGTGAATGTGTGTGCATACATGCACACACATGTGTGGATGTGTGTGCACATACACACATATGTGTGAATATGTATGTGCATAT
>NW_006473076.1:0-291 GCF_000325575.1 Pteropus alecto | reverse complement strand
CCAAATAGGTTTCTAATATACAATATAGATATGTGAAAGTCAATACTAACATGTTTAAAATGTAAGGAAATTCAACAATATACCCTTTCTCCTACAAGGCTTATTATGATCCTATTTAGGAACACCAAATATAAAAATCCTCCTTAAAGAGGGATCTTTGATACCCTGCTTTGCTAGTAACTTATATAGACACTTGGCCTGAATACTAGATAATTTGGCAGTCATAATTGTAACTGTGGGCTCAAAGCCCTAGGGGATTTTGGAACCTACATTATTTCAACTTACATGATA
>NW_006473075.1:0-291 GCF_000325575.1 Pteropus alecto | reverse complement strand
TGTTCTTGGATTGGAAGAATCTACATAGTTAAAATAGCCATATTATCCAAAGCAAAATTTTCCTTTTAATGTGAAAAATTGTTAGATTGAATTCATCCATGTATTAATCTCCTTTTGAGTTTTTGATAATTTTAAGAGCTCATAGTGATAACAATGGCATGTAGCAACAGTATTTTAATTACAAAATTTTTTACTAAAACTTCCAGGTATGAGGCATATGAACGCATTTCAAATCAAATCTGAATCATTTATATTCCTGTTGCTGAAAGGTTGTTACTATCTCAGAAAACA
>NW_006473074.1:0-291 GCF_000325575.1 Pteropus alecto | reverse complement strand
ACCCTCCTCGACTGCCCTGCTTGGACCAGTCTCCTTCTGTGGTTTCTGCAGCATGCTCTTTCTCTCTCCTCCTGATCTAGATGATGTCGGTGTCTCCCATGGCATCCACTCTCATCCATCCCCACAAATACCACGAGATTTCAGCCACTCTAGGGCTTGAGCTGTAATATGCTGAGGACCTCACAGGTCAGCCTCTAGGCTTGACTTCTCCTTATCTAACAGGTATTGTCCATTTCCACAGTCACACTTCCAATTTCACAGGTCATCTTCCTCTGCATGTCCCAAATCTGC
>NW_006473073.1:0-291 GCF_000325575.1 Pteropus alecto | reverse complement strand
TTTTTTTTTTAATAATAAGTTTAAAAATCTATTATTATGGAGTAATTGCTCATCAAATTTCTTTTTAAAAGTCAAAGCAATTTTCAAATTATAAAGAACTTCTCAAATGTGTCTAGATAATTATGAGGCTGCATTTTATCTAGCTCCTGTACCTCAGTAGGCTGCAAGGCCTGGTATAATCTTCGCCTTTGGAGCCTAAGATGGCATCAGCTGTGTTCGCATCTAAAGCACCGCGTGATGCACGGTAGACACACAGGCAGACCTTGAAGATATAGAGGGGTCGGTTCCAGA
>NW_006473072.1:0-291 GCF_000325575.1 Pteropus alecto | reverse complement strand
AGAAAAGTGCCACCGTGGGCCTCGGAGACAGTGTTGACTTTGAAATAAATGGAGAAGGCAGCAGTTCATGGTGGTAAAGGGTATGACCCTGGTGTCAGATGAGAGCAGATGTCGACTCCCTCCGTATGTGTTGTTTCTAACGTGACACGCAAACACGTGGGGACAGCTATTCTTCTTGTAGAGAGGAGCCAGTTCTTGTGATTAGCAGTTAACATTGTAACTGATGTAGCACATACAGTGGCATGCCACCCAGGCCCCTCCCTTCTAGGGCCCTCATTCCCTAGCAACCCA
>NW_006473071.1:0-291 GCF_000325575.1 Pteropus alecto | reverse complement strand
GTCTTTTAAAGTATGGCTTCAACAATTTCGTATTAAGTACTGCTTCATTTCAAAAGCAAATTCTCAAATGGCAGACTTGACACTGAGGGCCCATTGGAGCCGACTGAGGACAAAGACTACAGCATAGAATGTTTTTTCTCCGATGTTTCTGCCAGTCTGAAGGCAGACTGACCTTTTATCCCTCTGAATTTTATCCTTAAACTTTTCTATCTCATTAGAAATTTTTTCCCCTAATTTTAACAATTAAGCCTCTTTCGTAAAATTAATAATGTGTACAGGAAAGGAATCTTG
>NW_006473070.1:0-290 GCF_000325575.1 Pteropus alecto | reverse complement strand
TCTGCCTGAACAACTCTGGCCACCCTGGGCTCCTGCTTTTTGGCCTCAGTCCCTGACTTGGAATGGGACCTAAAGAACTGATGTGTCTGTCCCTCTCTCTTTGCAGATGACAATGACCTACAGGAGCTCAAGGCCATGCTGCTCAACCCAGAGACACTCCCTGAGTGCGAGATGTACCCCATCAACTTTGAGAAGGTGCTAGGAGGGGACACCTCTTGGCAGGGTAGGATGGGCTGAGGCATCCTAGTCTTGTTTGGGATTATAGCCCTGCCACATTACTCAGTGATCAT
>NW_006473069.1:0-291 GCF_000325575.1 Pteropus alecto | reverse complement strand
GGGGCCGTGCGCATGATTTAGCATATCGCGAAAGCGAGACCCCGTCCGAAACACACACGCTCACAGGCACGCACACGCGTGCTCACGCACACATGCCACGCACACTTGCATCGCTCTGAAGACCTTTGCCAAGCTGCTTAACATCTGCAGGTGTCCGTTCACCTGTGCAATCGGAGTAATGGTAAAACTTTCTTCACTGGCTGCTCGTGGGCCGTAAGTGGGCACCTCGGCACCGTGCCAGGTATGTGACCAGGATTCAACAAGTGCCGCACGGTAAAAATCAAACGTCAG
>NW_006473068.1:0-291 GCF_000325575.1 Pteropus alecto | reverse complement strand
GCATTTAATTAGGAGAAACTGAGGCCCACAGGACCACCCTAGCCCATGTGATACCTGTGGGCAAATTAGAAAAAGCCTTTCCTTCTTTAAGACACTTTATTTCCATGAATCGGAAAACCATCACGATAGATACGTGTTACTATCTACCATGTGAATAGAGCTTCCTTAGACATGTTCTTATGCAGTGCACAACCTTGATAACTGTATGCGACAGCCCCGCCCACCCAGAATGAGGCAAAAACTTGCCCAAGAAACAGGGTCCAGGGCTAAGCTTGGACTGGAGCCCAGGCG
>NW_006473067.1:0-291 GCF_000325575.1 Pteropus alecto | reverse complement strand
AGACAAGGTAAGTAAAAAAGTAAGATATTCAATTATAAATATGGCAAGGCATATTTAAAGATTTGGGCTCTCAGTGTTATAAATGTTAATCTCATGAGCAGAGAAAACAGTTTCTTTCCATCCCCAAATATCCTACCTTACTATGCTTTGGTAGCCATATACCTTAATATCCACATGGAATTATATTTAAAGAGAAAATATAGGATAGTAGGAATAGCAGCAACCTTATTATAGAGTTTGAGCAGTAGCTGCCTATTTTGTGTCACTTTTGAGACCAGACTCTGGTCATTT
>NW_006473066.1:0-291 GCF_000325575.1 Pteropus alecto | reverse complement strand
TGCATGATCCCAAACCAGTGTAAATCATTCTTTCCATTTTTTCTTGGGAAGGAATGCTTCCAGGTGAAATAAAGGATTCTACAGAATCATAAAAATAATAAAACAACTCATTTATTTTGCACTCACTATATACCAGCAAGGTATTATTGCATCTATTTTTCTTATTGCGTGAGATGGATACTATCACAAATCCTATCTTAAGAATGAGGTAACTGAGGCTGGGAGACATTAAGCATCTCATCTAAAATGAGTGGGGATTACAAACCCAGGCAATCGCATTTGAAATGCAAG
>NW_006473065.1:0-291 GCF_000325575.1 Pteropus alecto | reverse complement strand
TGCTCTCAGAAGAAATGCAAAGGATGTAAACTTCTGATAGGACTTGTAATGCGGCGGCTTTCCATCAGTAAGTAAAGGCTAATTGTTGATGTTTGCATATTTGCGCATATGCGCACATATATTTTATATATCACAAGGCAATCACAGATATTTTATATGCACGTGTATATGTATATGTTACACATACATACACGTGCATATGCGTGCACACTTGGCACGTCCCCAGTGGTGGTCCTTAGAGACGCTGATTTTCTTTGATCCCCAAACACCTCTCTCCGTCACACGTCCTGC
>NW_006473064.1:0-291 GCF_000325575.1 Pteropus alecto | reverse complement strand
GCCTTGTTCAGGGAGCAGATGTGTCCATTCTAAGAGTCAGTGACCCATGGTAATGGAGAGCACGGAATGTATGAAATAAGTCATTTTGTGTGAATCGGCTCTGGTACTAAATATTTGCAGACTCATCTGAGCCCTCAAATTAAACCTCCTGTTTGACCAAACTTGTCTCTAACCTCATAAATAAAAATGTAAGTTTAAAGAAAAAGTACCTCTCAAAAACCACATTGATTGTGCAAGACCAAAAAGTCAGAACTAGGGCCATTCCATAATCGTGTTTAAACAGAGTCAAAA
>NW_006473063.1:0-291 GCF_000325575.1 Pteropus alecto | reverse complement strand
TCCCTATGTAAGTAGCTCGATGGACAGTTTTCTTGGCTCTGTTCTTTAAATGCTGTTGCCACACAGTTTGGACTCGTAGCTTTACAATAAGCTTTGGTATATGATAAGGTTGGTTCTTTTTCCCCCCAAAATTTTCCTAGTTACATTCACATGACTATTCTTCCAACTGAACTTCCTAGTCTTTAGGGGGAAAGGGGGTTCCAAAACTTCCGTTTTAGATGTTTATTGTAACTACATTGAGCGTATAAATTAGTCAGGGGGTTGATTGGCATTCGAGGTGAAGAGTCCCCA
>NW_006473062.1:0-291 GCF_000325575.1 Pteropus alecto | reverse complement strand
TATGGACTCAGTGAAAAAACTCATGTAGCTCATTTTCTGTTGTTTTAATTTTCCTGTAAATTTATGAAAATTTTTATGCTGCTTAAAATTTTTTAAAAATCCTTACATTCAGTACTATGAAATGGCTGCCATTCATTGCACCATTTATTCATAAATTTATACAATAAGTACTTTATAGTGCCTACTATTGCTGTAGAAGGTCATCAGCGGATGTGACTGTGGGTTGCCCCACGAACTGGACCCAGGTCCACATCCTCTCCCCTGCCCTTGGAATGTACATTCTGCTCACTG
>NW_006473061.1:0-291 GCF_000325575.1 Pteropus alecto | reverse complement strand
AAATGTTATTAAGAAAATCATAAGGAAAAGAGAACGACATTTGCAATATTTATTGGGAAAAAATTGTGTATAAGCGGACCGTGCAGTTTAACCCATGTGGTTGAAGGGTCAGCTGCATTCAGCCATCACATAGTTGGTGGGCAAACCCCGTGCTCCAGGCCCGAGTCGAAGTCCTGGGTGTTCAGGTCCCAACAAAAGAGACAAACACCCCGGCCCTGTGGAGGTTCAATCTGTGCGCCTCTTGCCACAAAGCGAATTAACCAGTGACCGACAGGTACCTGAGGACGATGG
>NW_006473060.1:0-291 GCF_000325575.1 Pteropus alecto | reverse complement strand
ATAACTAATCATCAGAGAAATGCAAATCAAAAACAGTGAGATATCACCTCACGCACCTGTTAAAATGACTATTATTGAAAAGGCAAAAAATAGTAAGTGTTGCCGAGGATATGGGGAAAAGGTTACCCTCGTATACTGTTGGTAGGAATGTAAATTGATGCAACCACTATGGAAAACAGCATAGGGGTTCCTCAAAAAATCAAAAATAGAACTATCATATGACCCAGCAACTCCACTGCTAGATATGTATTCAAAGAAACTGAGAACATTAATTCAAAAAGATATATGCAT
>NW_006473059.1:0-290 GCF_000325575.1 Pteropus alecto | reverse complement strand
GGAGTAGAGCCAAAGGCAGCAAGTCAATCCAAGGTCACTGGCTTTCCTGACAAAGCTTAGCTAGAGTGGACTCGAGAGTCCAGTTCATGCGCTCAACTTTCCCTCAACTTTGTGGCTTGTAGGCTGCGTGGAGCTTCCATTTCATTCCTAGAGCTTTGAACAGAGTCTGGACTCTCAGACACAAACGCAGGTCCATTGTCAGCTCCTATAGAGACGGGCAGCCTGTATTTTAGAACAATTTCCCTCCACAAGGCTCTAGCTGCTTCTCGTGCCCATTCAGCGCGTGTAGG
>NW_006473058.1:0-291 GCF_000325575.1 Pteropus alecto | reverse complement strand
AGGAATGAAGCCTACTTGATCAAGTAAAAATATGTGATATAATGTTTTATTTAAGTCCATTGTTTTTTTATTGATTTTCTCTCTGGAAGATCAATCTCTTAATGTCAATGGGATGTTAAAGTTCCCTACTATGTCTGTATTGCTGTCAGTCTCTTTTTATGTCAGTTAATATTTGTTTTATGTATATAAGTGCACCTGTGTTGGATGCATAAATGTTTACAAGGGTTGATTCCTTTATCATTATATAATGTTCCTCTTTGTCTCTTATAATAACCTTTGTTTTAAAATCTA
>NW_006473057.1:0-291 GCF_000325575.1 Pteropus alecto | reverse complement strand
ACGCCTGGGGACCGCCTGGGTATTGCCCGGTACTGCCCGGTACTGTCTGAGGACTACACAGTACTGCCTGGGGACCTCCCAGTACCACGTGGGGACTGCCCGGTACCACCCGGTACCTCCTGGGGCACATCTATATTTCCAGAAATGCAACTGCTGGGCGGGCTCTCTCCCCGTCACAGGGAGAACCGGGAGCTCCGGGGGCGGCAGGCTGGGGCTCCCAGCTCCAGAGCTCCACGCTGGCCATGCTGGGCGTATGCTGACACCACAGAAATGAGCAGACACTACAGATCA
>NW_006473056.1:0-291 GCF_000325575.1 Pteropus alecto | reverse complement strand
TGTGTGTGTATCTGAACTATCTATTGTAGTCCATTGATCTATATATCTATTTTATGCTAATATTCACTTTCTTAAGTTCTGTAACATGGCATCTTGAAACTTAGGTACTTTAAATTTTCCAACTTGATTCTTATTTTTCAAAACATTATTAGATATTTTAGATCTTCATTTCCATATAAATTTGATAATAAATATGCCAATATCTACAAAAGAAAGGCTGCTGGAATTTTAAGTGAGATTATGTTAAATCGATAAAACCATTTGGGGAATTTTGAAACAAATAGATATGGT
>NW_006473055.1:0-290 GCF_000325575.1 Pteropus alecto | reverse complement strand
GATTATTCTGCTGTGGAATACGTGAGTGAGACTTTCACTGCGGCTAATAAAAGAAATGAACTTAATGACAAATGTGGCTCAGTGAAACTCAAACTACAAATTAAATGTACCCTACTTATGCACTGGCAAGTCCAAAGCCATGATTGAGTTCTCAAAGGAAAGCTTTGGGGACCAGAGTCTCAGAGGACACTAGCCCTGCCTTTACTACTTATTCTAGCCATTCTCATACCTTTCAGCATCATTGTGGTGGGGACAGTTTGGGTACTTTCCATTTCTGGAAGAGAGTGGAA
>NW_006473054.1:0-291 GCF_000325575.1 Pteropus alecto | reverse complement strand
CAGTGTCACGACCAGCTGATGGCAGGACTATAAACTCATTTCGCAAACCCAGAAAGCGAGGACGCACCCTCCGCTCCCTGTTCTCCCTCATGCCTCGTACTTACTTTAGAAACGACTCTGCCTCAATATTGCTGGATTTTACCCATTACCTTTCAGGGAAAACTAGTCAGAGAAGCTATCTTCAAGACGACTGTCTCTGCACTCTGTGCACAACACCCACAACACCCTGTGCACCTGCCACGTGACTGACCACGACGTGACCGCAGCCCTGCTCGCGTCTGCTCCCCCCGT
>NW_006473053.1:0-290 GCF_000325575.1 Pteropus alecto | reverse complement strand
AAATTGCTCCTCGGTCATCAGTTGTACTTATCAGCAGCTACCTGCAGCAGCATGATCTCTGTTATTATTTCCTATTCATGAAGCAAGAGGAAAAGAGAGGATGCAGACAGGGCCTAGATGGAGAATGTTATAGGGGCTTTGTGCAGAGTAAGGTGTAAGACAGGGAATCAGTCCTGGGTCTTTGCTCACATGGGAACCGTCCCCTTCTATTCCATCCAAGCTCTACCTGTGCTCAGAGTTGGGCATAAATAGACCCTTTTCCAAGACTTTATCCTTGATGCTATCCCTTT
>NW_006473052.1:0-291 GCF_000325575.1 Pteropus alecto | reverse complement strand
ATAAAGTCAGTGCTCAGTAAATATTTGTGGAACGAGCAGCTTCACAGAGCGGGAAGCATTATAATCCCCATTTTATTTATAAGGAAACAGAAGAGCAGACGGTGTATCCGATCACTTAATTTCCCCAGGGTCACAGGGTCCCAAGCTAGGAAGTGAGGGCTGCTGTTTCCACTCCAGCAACAGAGCCCCAACCGCAGCACTGCCGAAGCACTTCCTGCGCCTCGCTGGCACCGACCACCTTGCATCAAGGTCAAGTTCACCTAAAGCTGCTGGGCTATGACCTGGGCAGTA
>NW_006473051.1:0-291 GCF_000325575.1 Pteropus alecto | reverse complement strand
ATATCAGATCCTAAATGCCGGCAGCGGCCAGTGTTAGCTGACCTGGGAAAGGGGTCTTTGCAAATGCGATGAAGTGAAGGGTCTTGAGGTGAGGATGGTCACCGGGGTACTTGGGAGGCCTTATATGCCAGGACGAGGCTCCTTTGAAGAGGGAGACACAGAGAGGTTTGATTGCAACGGGGGTAACATAGTGTGACCACAGAGGCAGAGACGGAGCGGACGGGGCCACCAGCCTGGGGACGCCCAGAGCCCCCCAATGCCGGGAGAGGCAGGAAGGACCGTCCCCTGGGG
>NW_006473050.1:0-290 GCF_000325575.1 Pteropus alecto | reverse complement strand
CTATGATAGTAGGAGAAATAAATCAGTCTTAAGAGCTAGATGGGGTATCAAAAGCCAAATGCCTGCATAGAGTTTTTTAAAAGCATTGATAAATTTATGGTACTAATAAGATTTTAAAAGAATGGGTATGTTATCATTAGTTTGGGACATATGGGCCACTGGCAGTTGACATAATGAGATGGATACATATAAGATTATGAGCTGATGGTCACTCCCAGATATTAGTGTAATAGTGAAACTATGGAAGGGTTATAAAGCAGCAAGAATTCCTAGTGAAGCAAGAATACATG
>NW_006473049.1:0-290 GCF_000325575.1 Pteropus alecto | reverse complement strand
TGGCTGCCTTTGCTCCCCGGGCAGTCATCTTCCCGCCCCCCCGATGGATGCCTTCCTGGTTCATCCTGGTTCATTGCTTTGCTTCTAGATATCCATCCCTGCCCTTCCTGCAACCCAGCCCCACTGCTTCATGTCGCTGAACGACATGAGCAGTCCTGAAGGCTCTGTCTGTGTCCCGAGTCCCTCCATTCATGCACACACGTCACAGAGCCCTTACCTACGGCCAGTGATTTGCAGAGTGGGGAGCAGGTAAGGCGGTGGGGCAGCCCGGCCCTCCCTCTGGGTCGAGC
>NW_006473048.1:0-290 GCF_000325575.1 Pteropus alecto | reverse complement strand
AACTCAAAATGTATCAAAGACCTAAATATAAGACCCGAAACAGTAAATAGCTTAGAAGAAAACATAAGTACCAAACTTACGGACATTGAATTTAGAGAGGATTTAAGAATTTGACCTCAACAGTAAGGGAAGCAAAAGCAAAAATAAATGAATGAGACCATATCAGACTAAAAAGCTGATGCACAGAAAAAGAAACCATCAACAAGGCAAAGAGACAGTCATCTAAATGAGAGAAGATATTTGCAAACAACGCTGCAGATAAGGGCCTAATATCCAAAATATATAAAGAA
>NW_006473047.1:0-290 GCF_000325575.1 Pteropus alecto | reverse complement strand
TTTGACTCCTCTAACTTCTGGCTTCTGGATCTGGGACAGTAGGGCATTTTGAGGGCCTGGGGAGGGAGGGTGCTGGAGGAAGCTTACCCTGCCTGGGCAGGGCTTCTTACCATCTTACAGGGTATCTTGTCTCGGTGTTGGGAGGTAGCCAGGCCCAGGATCAGCACGGCCAGGAGCAGCAGAATCTGGTGGCTCATGGCTCTGCATAGGGCGGGAGAAAGGGGGAACACTGTAAAATCTCAGGCTCCTTCCCACTGCCAGTCCCCACCTCCCGTCCTGTTTGTGCCTGC
>NW_006473046.1:0-290 GCF_000325575.1 Pteropus alecto | reverse complement strand
ATTCCTCCAGCTTTCTAATTGTTGCAGACATTTATTTATCCTTTACTAATTGTTACAGAACAGCTGGAGTTTGTTGCAAATCACAACCTACTCCCCACCCCTCTGACAAGTGCCTGAAACATAGAATTGACAAAGACTAGCTGGATTTCACTATGCTCTGAAAGGGTAAATAGATACAAATAAAATGATTAAAGAAAATGGAAGATCATATAGCTCGAATATATAAAGATCAACGGCTACACATAATAATATGAATAGATCTCACAAAGGCAAAATTGTGTAAAAAAAAA
>NW_006473045.1:0-290 GCF_000325575.1 Pteropus alecto | reverse complement strand
CCTTACCCTAACCCTAAACCTTACCCTACCACAAATGCTAAATCTAACCTCTGAACCTAACCCTAACACTAAACTGAACGCTAAAATTTACACCAATAATCCTTACTTTAACCCTGACAACAAAACTAACCCTTACCCTAATTTAACTATAAACTAACTTAAACCTAACCTGAACCCTAAATCTAACCCAAACCTTTAACGTAACAAAAAGAATAACACTAACCCAGATCCTAACCATAAATCTAAAGGTAATCATAACCCTAATTCTAACCCTAACCATAAATTTTATA
>NW_006473044.1:0-290 GCF_000325575.1 Pteropus alecto | reverse complement strand
GGGGTGTGGTGGGGGGGGGAGACTGTGCACATGGAGAAGAGGGAGGGCCGAAGGGGTCACCCTTGGCAATGGCTTAATGTGAGGGCTGGAGGGAGCAGCCATGCAGCAGAGAATGGACCAAGGCCGGGAGCGTGGGCCTCGGAAGGGCATCTGTCCTGCTACCTGACCTCGCAGGGTGCTCGGTATGCGTTTGCGCAGTGAGACTCCCACCAGCAGAGCCAACGGAAGCTGATCTCTAACACCTAGAAAACGCCAGACCACGTGGAGGGAGCGAAACTTAGGGAGCCGAC
>NW_006473043.1:0-290 GCF_000325575.1 Pteropus alecto | reverse complement strand
TGGAGGTTTGGGGACCCGGGTGATTTCAGAAGCTCTCCACGGAACACCGATCAGACGCGGGGGGAGATGGTGGCTTACGTGAAGAAGCTGGGCAGACCCTGACGTGTCTGGTGAGCACGACGCCTGTGCTGGGAACCCACCCACATCGTGCACCTGCTACCGCAATGCATCATTTCTGTGCTGTTCCTGCCAAGAGTACATGGCTAGAGTCCGGTCAGGGGGACGCATGAGGTCAGCCCGGACTGGCGGCACACGGCAGACCGTCCATATGCCTTCAGCCTTGAGGGGGC
>NW_006473042.1:0-290 GCF_000325575.1 Pteropus alecto | reverse complement strand
GCTTGTGTCCATTTCAGATAATATTTTCATTCTGGTGACAATGGCCTTCCCTGTGCTATTGCTAGAAGAGTAAGCACGACACTAGGAATTGCATGTCAGATAGAAGGTGAGGGGGGTTGCCATGGGAAGAGATGGACGGGAGCTAGAATTGGTCAGCATGAGCCTTCTTGTGGCCTCACTATGCAATTCATGCATGTGCGTGGGTCTGGTGGGAGATCATTCTATAAAAAATAACCCTAGAATTCTCCAGCCTATACCAAGTCTCTAAGAACTCAAGGTAAAAGAGATCA
>NW_006473041.1:0-290 GCF_000325575.1 Pteropus alecto | reverse complement strand
GCTTGGATTTGTACTGGAGAGTCGAGGGGAAAGCACTCTGAGGCAGGGGAGGGTGTCGACGAAGGTGCAGAGCGGGGACAGACCATGTGCCACGGGGGTGTGAAGGCTGGAACAGGGCAGCCACACCAAGGAGTGTCAGGAAGTAAGGTGGGAAAGGTAATTTGGGTTCATTCCATCTGCCTGGTTACACCTTCGGGGTCATGAGCTTTGTCAGCCCTGAGATTGAAATAATGATGACGTGACTAGAAGTGAAAACCGTATTGTCGAGAAGTGAAAACCTTGACCAGGAG
>NW_006473040.1:0-290 GCF_000325575.1 Pteropus alecto | reverse complement strand
TCTAGCAACCTACCACTAACAGACTCAGAGCACCTACCAAAAGAACCTGTTGTCTTCTTAATGTCCCCAGTGCCCACTACACGAAGCCATCACCTCCTAGCAGACAGTTGCAAAAAAAAACACCCTCTGAGCTGATGAAGCTCCTTGCCCAGTTGCAAGGATTTCAGGCCCACTTACTTCGGTGGCAAGGTGACTTTTATAATGTACAACCTTCTCAATCATCCATGGCAGCCCTGCAGGCAGCTAGAGAAGCAGGTGCTTCCAGAATGAGAGATTAAGCCAGCCTTCCC
>NW_006473039.1:0-290 GCF_000325575.1 Pteropus alecto | reverse complement strand
GACGGCTGCGGGGCGGGACGGGCCGGCGCTGTGGGGCCGAAGTGCGGCCCCGTGTTCCTGGGTCAAACAAAGAGTTCTCAGACCCCGCGCCTCGGAAGTCCCACCCTGGGGCGTAGGGGGGATTCTCCCACGGGCTCCGGGGACACTGCCCTGCGGCCCTGGTGGTGGCGGTGGAGGACGGCCGGGTGACAGGCCACCTGGGTGACCACGTTGGACGATCAAGGATGGCGAATCTGTGCCTCTGAGGATGACTTGGCTGTGGAGAGCAACGGACTCAATATTGATATATA
>NW_006473038.1:0-290 GCF_000325575.1 Pteropus alecto | reverse complement strand
TCAGGGGCTGATGGCTTAGCAGGACCCAACGGAAGCAGATGCTCTCGCCATGCCATCGATGACCCCGCGGGCCTCGGGTGGGGCGGGCGGGGCAGAGGGCACCAGCCTGGCCGCATCTTCCCGACGCAGAGCCCAGTCCCGGTCCCCTGCCCTCTCCCCAAAACTGGCCCCACATTAGTGACTCCGAGAAGCCACTGCGTCCCCGTGGGCTGAGCATGTCCTCACGTCTCCTCTGTCGGTGGAACGTTGCCAGTGTCAGCCCCTGGTTGGCACCCCGCTTCCCAGGATGC
>NW_006473037.1:0-290 GCF_000325575.1 Pteropus alecto | reverse complement strand
AAAAACAAAAAACAAAAAACAAAAAAAAAACCACACACACACATCAAAAAAGTAAAGAGACAACTATCCGAATGGGAGAAGATATTTGGAAGCAATGCCTCCAATAAAGGCCTAATACCTAAAAAATACAAAGAACTTGTACATTGAATAACAACAAGAAACAAACAATCCAATCAAAAAATGGACCTGAAGAGACACTTCTCCAAACAAGAATACAAATGGCCAACACACATATAAAAGATGGTCACCATCGTGCGCTATTAGGGAAATGCAAATCAAAACCACAATGA
>NW_006473036.1:0-290 GCF_000325575.1 Pteropus alecto | reverse complement strand
TCTCCAAGTTGTCTTGGACTTGGACTTGGACTTGGACTTGGCCTTCACAGGTAGAGAGCCCAAGACCTGGCTGACGGAGGCTTGCTCTGGCGCCATCCTTAGATGATTTGGGAGTGGAGCTTGGAAAGGAGCCTGTTGCTTCTTAGGTGCCTTGAGGACCCAAGAATGAAGGATTTGAGGGTGGTCCTTGGAGACCATCTCTGAGGGCAGCTGGTTGCTCCATAAACCTAGAGCACATTCCAAACAAAATCTGTCTGAGCTGTCCTCTCTTTGGCCTCCTTAGAACCACT
>NW_006473035.1:0-290 GCF_000325575.1 Pteropus alecto | reverse complement strand
CAGAAGCGGGTAGAAGTTATTCTAAAAGCTAATGGTTTTTTCCAAGAAAAGAATCAACATTCAAAACTGAGGTCACTCTCACGGCCGCCCCAGAGGTGGCGGCACCTCGGTGTGGCTTCCAAACCAGATATATTTTCAGAAATCAGTCAGTCTGAGCGTACCTGCACACGCCAGACGTTTGCTCTACTTCAAAGTGTCATCCAGCACGGATCTGTCCTTGCAAACGCTGGTCCAACCTTTGTGTCGATGACAGAGTTGGTTATCTTCCTGAATCACAGATTAGGTCATGT
>NW_006473034.1:0-290 GCF_000325575.1 Pteropus alecto | reverse complement strand
TTTTGCATCTAAGATGACATACCCTTGGAATGTCAGAGGGATCCCCTTTCTCAGATCCCTCAGGGCACACCAATCGCACCAGAGCACAAGACCACAGAACCCTCACTGTTACCTTGTTCCCGATTACTATGTCCATATGTTATAAATGTTAATCATTAGCTGTCCTATACCACCAATACCAAAGAAGTATGTGTCTCTCTGTTTTACTTTTTATTCAGTCCCGGAGATTTCCCCACTTTGCTTTCTCCTGCCTCCTAATCTACCACCAATGGATTTCATGTAACCTTCCT
>NW_006473033.1:0-290 GCF_000325575.1 Pteropus alecto | reverse complement strand
GCTCAAAATATCGTGTTTGCTGTCTCTGGTTTATTTCTGTGGTTTTTTAAAACAGAATTTCAAAGCCTTTTTATACATTTACATTTTCTGATTAAAGGTTTGCTATTAAGTATCAAGTGTCTGTTAGGTACTAAGTGTTATTCTGACACTGCAGAATATAAACATTTTAAAATCTCAGTCTCCACCCTCCAAGAGCTTATTATCATTGTCATTTTTATTATTTACTATAATTTATTCAGGTGCCAAAGTCCACTGGGAGCTTATAATTCTCGTTATTTATTATTTTTTTT
>NW_006473032.1:0-290 GCF_000325575.1 Pteropus alecto | reverse complement strand
ACCCTAAAAATAACCCTAACACCAACCCTAACTTTAAGCTAAACCGAACTCTAAATTTAACTCTAAATCTATCACTAACCCTAATCCTAAACCTAAACCAAAAACCAAAGCTATTCCTAAACTTAATTCTAAACCTCGGCCTAACACTAACCCCAATCCTACTCTAAACCTAACGTAAATTTAACCCTTTCTGAAACCCTAAACATATACCTAGCCTAAGGTTAACATTATGCAAACACTAATGGCAACCCCACTACTTACCTAAACCTAATCCTACCCCTAACTCTAAA
>NW_006473031.1:0-290 GCF_000325575.1 Pteropus alecto | reverse complement strand
AAGGAAGGAAAGAAGGAAGGAAAGAAGGAAAAAAGAAAAGAAAAGAAAGAAAAAAGAAAAAGCCATCCCAACTGGAAAAGAAAGAAAATGATCTCTCTCTGGTCACAGATGACATGATCTTACATAGAGAAAAATCCCAAAGAATATGTAAGAAAGCCACCAGAGCTAATCAACAAATTCAGTAAAGTTGCAAGGGACCAGATGGACACACGTGGCATTTGCACCCTCGCAATCTAAAAAGATTAAGAAAGCATCCCATTTATGAGAGCATCTAAAAGAATAAAATACCT
>NW_006473030.1:0-290 GCF_000325575.1 Pteropus alecto | reverse complement strand
TGGCCTCCATGTAGTGTAGCATTTCTAAATACAGCTATTATGTCCAGTTTTCCCTTAGTTCCTGTGATCTGAAGCAAATTCCAGGGTAGTTACTAACCACACAGAGAATTCAGTTTTCTATAAGTTATTTAAATGAGAAAAAATCTAGAGAGGAATATGAAATCGAGAACATAAAATATGTCCAGTTGCATTCATTCTCAACTCACGGCCTCACCGGAAGTGTGGGATGGGGGTGAGGCAGGGTGCTACTCTGCAGTCTCTGATGCCCATCTACTGTCCCTTTTAGATTA
>NW_006473029.1:0-290 GCF_000325575.1 Pteropus alecto | reverse complement strand
CTGAGAAGCATTAGTACATGTGTCTCTGAGCAGCAATGAGCCACTCCAGCACCTTGTTTTGTTGACACCTGGGCAAGCCCTCAGCTTGGTAGAAGGCAGGGCTGTTGGGAGCACCCCTTGGTGCAATGAAAAGAAAAAAAAAATAATAGCTGTTAACTGAAGCTCAATAATCTACCAATAAATAACAAACCAACCCAGAATTCAATTAAATGAATGCAGGCAAATAATACACTGAAAAATAATTTCAGCAGAAAAATGAAATCATAAAAAAGAACAAAATGAAGATTTGG
>NW_006473028.1:0-290 GCF_000325575.1 Pteropus alecto | reverse complement strand
GGATTTCATTTACTTTTACGTTTTGAAAGAGTTCAGGGAATTTCACGAGGTCCGTGTGGAAGAATGGACTTGTGTGTGTTTAGCTTCAACGAGTCCCAAACGGAGGGAGATGAAAGATGGTTTTTGTATCCATCGAGCTTCCCGTGTCCTTCTCCGCCTAAGTGTCTCCCTGTCCTTTTCGTTACAGGAATAGTTGGAAGCCTCAATTCGGAAAACAGAGTGGATCTTACCAACCCGCAGTACACAGTGGTGGAGGAAATCATTAAAGCCGTCTGTCGGCTGAGCGTCGT
>NW_006473027.1:0-290 GCF_000325575.1 Pteropus alecto | reverse complement strand
CTCAAGGGATAGCAGGTGACAACTTAATTAGTTGTTTTTCCACCAAAAATCACACTGCAAACTTTCCTATCCTGTAATGAAATCTCTAAATGATATCTCATCCCAATGATACCATAGCTAGTCTCATGTTTTAAGTCTCTATCTCTTGAAATCCCGCTCCTAGTACCAATTCTATTCTAATGATACCTTTTATGGTTACGCACTTTAAAAAACTAAAGAAAATTAAATAGAAGTTTATTTAACATACATATATGTTATATATATATATTTTAAAGAGAGAGAGAGAGAGA
>NW_006473026.1:0-290 GCF_000325575.1 Pteropus alecto | reverse complement strand
CATATCAGAGCCTAAGAAGGAATTTATAATTGCTACTAATGATTTTATTTGCTCGATGCTACTCAGGTTCTATGTGACGTTGACGTGTCAAAGGAAAATACAGAATCTGCCGTTATTCTCTTTTTTGTTGTAGGAGACAAAGAAACGAATAAAAGACACAAAACCTTCTAGTTGTACCTGTCCTGATTGTGTCCCACCCAACAGTGAAAGCTGGAAACGCTCGTGCGAGAAGCCACAAAATGGAATGATGGTGTAGTCAGCAGAGCCTGTAAGAGCCCTCCCTGACCCCT
>NW_006473025.1:0-290 GCF_000325575.1 Pteropus alecto | reverse complement strand
ACATGCCCACAAATAGAGAACAATGAACAGTAGGACTGGAAACCACCAGAAAGAAACTCACCAACCACTTCGTATGAAGAGATAATATATAGACCACATGATTTGGAATTGAGCAAAGTCAATAAGCAGCATAATAGTATTTTAATACACCTAACTGGTTTATATCTCAATATAATAAATATCTTCTAAAATCTTAACAAATAGAAAGTTCAAATAATTAGTGTTCCTCCTGCTAACAGAAGAATTCCAAGTTAAAAAAAAAAAGTAATTGTTGGTAGATCTTTAAAAAT
>NW_006473024.1:0-290 GCF_000325575.1 Pteropus alecto | reverse complement strand
AAGCTGCGTGATCCATGCCCTGTGACCTGGAGAGGCCTGACCAATGTGACGAAAAATGAATCTAAGTGAAACTTAGGGCAGTGCATGCACCTCCCCCCAAATAACAAGCACGTTCATTATCGATGTAGACACCTCAAATGATGGGATAGACTATAAAATATACTCAATATCATGTTACATGCAGAGACGGGGCACAAAGCAACTCTTCGGTCTACAGCTAATGGAGCCGTAAACGCGTTGCGAATTACGTGAGACTTAACCACGCTAACGGGGAACACTGTGCCCCCCCC
>NW_006473023.1:0-290 GCF_000325575.1 Pteropus alecto | reverse complement strand
CACCCCCTTAAAGGGAGACTGGATGGAACCAGCTGGCTGAGAGCCAGGATCTGGGGCAGGACAGGAGGATAACAAGACTGAGGGGAGAAGGAGGACAGTGCAAAAAGCAGAAACGAAGGCTGGGGAAGCAGGGCTCCCAGCGGCAGATCGCGACGGGCCATGGATTGACAGGAGACCCAACGGATAAAGAATAGGGTTCTTTGCACCCTCTTCTGCACTCACCATGTACACAGAGTGTGCACACAGATTCATACAAGAGCACACATGTTCCCGGCAGTAGGCTCTGACTT
>NW_006473022.1:0-290 GCF_000325575.1 Pteropus alecto | reverse complement strand
GGAGTCCAAGCTCTTGGCACTTGCCTCGCTCAGGGTTCCGAAGTGACGCACCCACTAGTAGAGTAAGTTCGTCTCCAGCAGCCAATCGTGCTGCGGTCCCAGGGTCCTACCCGCCAATTGCAGGTGTGAAGATGCAAGGGGGCGGGGCATGGGGCGTAACCTGCCTGTCGGTCACCGGCGTACCTAGACTGGGCTGAGGGCGTGGCCAGCAAACGGGTCTCCACACCCCCTGCGGTAGGCCCCTCCCCAGCCAGTGGGATTGGCTGCTCTGGGTCCTGTGACTGTGCGTC
>NW_006473021.1:0-290 GCF_000325575.1 Pteropus alecto | reverse complement strand
TGCCCGAGTCACTCGTGCTGCCTTTGCGCCTGTCTGTGCTCGCGTGTTTGGAGCACACCCCCTCAGCGGGCGCCTACCGAGCAGCCACTTACCTTTCGAATCCGAGCTGTTCGTCAGGCACACGTGTGTCCCTGACACAGTAAACACCTCGGCTCACTAACGCCTCCTTAGCGGTCACTCGCGCCTCCAGCCTCAGATGGGCCTCCAGCGCTTGGTCACATCTCCGTGAATGCTTGTTGGACAGATAACTGGACAATTATGGTGTTGAAAGTTCTCTTACTAAAGCTAGA
>NW_006473020.1:0-290 GCF_000325575.1 Pteropus alecto | reverse complement strand
TCTGCCACACAGATCCGTGCCTTCGACCGTCGGCGTCCCCCAGCAAGGTGGCACGTCCGTGACAGGCGATGAACCTGCGCTGACACAGCGCAATCACCCAGGGCCCACGGTTTCCCCCGGGGCGCACTCTTGGTGGTGCTGTGCCTTCCGTGGGTTTGGACAAATGGAGAGTGATGTGTACCCGCCCTTTAATGTCACACAGAGCAGTTTCAGGCCCTAAAAGCCCTCTGCGCTCGGCCTCATCCCTGCCCACCTCCTGGCAGCCGCTGATCTTTGAGCCGTCTGCACGG
>NW_006473019.1:0-290 GCF_000325575.1 Pteropus alecto | reverse complement strand
AGCCGGGCTGAGGCTGAGACCATGTACCAGATCAAATAGAGGAACTGCAGTTATTGACTGGGAAGCACGGGGATGACCTGTGTCACATGAAGACAGAGATTTCTGAGATGAACTGGAACATCAGCCGACTCCAGGCTGAGATTGAGGCCTTCAAAGGCCAAAAGGCTTCCCTGGAGGCCGCCAAGGCTGATGCTGAGCAGCGTGGGGAGCTGGCCCTTAATGATGCTCAGGCCAAGGTAGCTGAGCTGGAGGCTGCTCTGAGAAACTCCAAGCAAGACATAGCCTAGCAG
>NW_006473018.1:0-290 GCF_000325575.1 Pteropus alecto | reverse complement strand
GGCAGTAAACTCTTTGACATCGCTCTTAGCAATATTTTTGTTTTGTATAAGTGACCTTGGGCGAGGGAAACAAAGAAAAATTAAACAACAGGACTATACCATCTATAAAGTTTTTGCACAGCAAAGGAAACTGTCAACAAAACGAAAGACAACCTACTCAATAGGAAAAGATGTTTGCCAATGATACATCTGATACGGAGTTAATATCCAAAAATATATAAGGTACTTATGCAACTTAACTCCAAAAAAGCCCCCAAGCAATCCAATTTAAAAATGGGCAGAGGACCTGA
>NW_006473017.1:0-290 GCF_000325575.1 Pteropus alecto | reverse complement strand
TGCCTCCCCTCACCCTCCCAGAGCTCACAGCAACTCCATCAGAAGCTGAAGCAGTGAGTGTCAGGTTACAGAGCACACTATCTGCAGCTTTGAGAACTAGAGAAGCAGAAAACATTTATCCCTGGGTATCAGGGGTACACTGAGGCTAATCCCAGTGACAGGCAGAGATACAGAAATGTGGCAGCTGAGGTCTGGCAGCCAGCATTCCTGGAAGGAGAACAAAGTCACAAACACATGAAGTGGCCTCTTCCAGTGCACTCTGCACCCACCCAGTGGAGGCACCTAGGACA
>NW_006473016.1:0-290 GCF_000325575.1 Pteropus alecto | reverse complement strand
GGTGGCTTAAGTGACAGAAATTTATTCTCTCACTACTCTGGAGGCTGACAAGCCCAAGAGCAAAGTGCCAGCATGATCAGTTTCTAGCAAGATCTCTCTTCCTTTCTTGTAAATGGCTACCTACTCCCTGTGTCTTCACACGTTAAGAGAGAGAGAAGCAAGCTCTCTAGTGTCTTTTTGTAAGGACACTAATTCCATTATGAAGGTCCCACCCTAATGACCTCATTTAAATCTACTTGCCTCCAAAGGCCTCACATCCAAATACCATCACATTGGATGTTAGGGCTTCA
>NW_006473015.1:0-290 GCF_000325575.1 Pteropus alecto | reverse complement strand
CACCCACAGCCACACCCACATTCACACCCACACCCGCACACATGCTCACACCCACACTAACACCCACACTCACACCCGTACCCACACTCACACCCACACACATGCTCACACCCACACCCACACTCACACCCACACCCATACCCACAATCACACCCACAGCCACACTCACACCCACACCCACACCCACATTCACACCCACACTCACACCCACACACACACGCTCACACCCACACTCCCACACTAAGAATGTGCTCGTGGACAGTGGGGCTCCCACCTTGGCTAAACCCCAG
>NW_006473014.1:0-290 GCF_000325575.1 Pteropus alecto | reverse complement strand
ATACCTCGAGACTAGTAGGAGGGGCAGAGACACGGAACGAGCTGGTCCCACACCCATGTGTGGCTGTTGAAAATCAAGAGGGATGTCTCGGCTGCAAGGGTTCCCCCAGAGAAGCGAGAGGTCCCAGCCCCACACCAGGCTTTCCAACCTAGGGTTCCAGTGCTGGGAAAAGAAGTCTCCACGACATTTGGCTGGGAAAACTAGCGAAGACTTTGGCTGAGTGAGTCGGAAGGTGGCTGGAACGCCTCTGAACAGGCTGCGCGCGAACTTACCGCTGACGGACTGGGTCG
>NW_006473013.1:0-290 GCF_000325575.1 Pteropus alecto | reverse complement strand
GGGTTTACCAGAGGGAGAAGATAAGGAGAAAGGAACAGAGACCATATTCGAACAAATAGTTGACAAGAATTTCCCAATCCTGTGAAAAGAACTGGGTCTTTGAATCCAAGAAGAAAACAGAACACCCAGTTATCTCAACCCAAAATGACCTTCTTAAAGACACATTATATTTAAAATGTTAAAAATTAATGACAAAGAATTCTTAAGGAAGCCAGGAAAAAAAAAAAGTGAGTAACCTATAAAGAAAAACCCATCAGATTATCATCGGACTTCTCAGCACAAACCTTATA
>NW_006473012.1:0-290 GCF_000325575.1 Pteropus alecto | reverse complement strand
GTGGACTCGGCCCTGATCCCCACTTCGTCCACGTCCCTGGTCGGTCCGATGCCCTTGGGTCTGATGCCCGTAAAGCCGAGGCCCCGGGGGAGGGGTGCAGACCCGTGTGTGGGGTGGGGGAGGGGGCTGCGGCCAGCCAGCTTTGCAGGACAGGCGGCTGGCAGGATCCTCGTTGTCCGCAGATTCCAGAAGCACGCCAGGCTCTGCGAAGGGACCGAGGCAGTGCTAGATCCCGGTCTGCAAGGCATCCCGACGGGCAGAGCCCGCAGGAGGAGTCGGAGGGCAAGCCC
>NW_006473011.1:0-290 GCF_000325575.1 Pteropus alecto | reverse complement strand
CCAGACACTTCTTGTGGCAGGCCAGGCAGCACTGCAGGGGGGCGAGGGGGGGGTTGGCAGTGAGCGGGCAGCCCTAGCTGCCCCCCAATCTCCGAAGCCCTCAGGACCCTGCCTGCAGGGCAGCTCTTGAAAACACGAGGGGACCGTGGCTGCCGAGCACCCCGCCCCAGCTCTGCACGCAGTGCCTGGCTCCTCGGCCCCGCGTCCCTGGGCCCGCTCACCTCCTCACACTCCGCGCCCTGGAAGTAGACGTAGCTGTTGCATTCCCGGCACTTGGCCGGTGAGCGCAG
>NW_006473010.1:0-290 GCF_000325575.1 Pteropus alecto | reverse complement strand
CTTAATCCCCTCTATGCACCCTTTCAGAGAAAATCAAGTGCATTACCTGAGCTATCTGTGTCTGTTAAAACAGCATTTTCTAAAATTAAGTAAGCAGGTTAATTAAGTCAAAATCACTTAGGGATAGGAAGATTACAATACAGTTGACCTTTAAACAACATGAGTTTGAATTGTGCAGGTCCACTTAAATGTGGATTATTTTTTCAATAAATGTGTATATTGTTTTCCATACATGGTTGGGAGTCTGCAGATGTGGGGGACCAACTGTATGCACTGATCTACACCAATTT
>NW_006473009.1:0-290 GCF_000325575.1 Pteropus alecto | reverse complement strand
GCAATATCTGGAGACATTTTTGGTTGTCACAACCAGGAGGAGATAAGGTGATGCTACCGGTGGGTAGAGGTCAGAGATGCTGCTAAATATCTTACACTGCACAGTACAGGCCCCCACAGCAAAGAATTATCCAACTGAAAGTGTCAATAACGCTAAGGTTGAGAATTCTGATTTAGGGAAACAATGATGAATTCTTGAACCTATGTCACCAGTGGAATGTTAGGAGATTTTACTTTTTAGAATAGTTTCAGATACTTGGATAAAAATTGCTGTTTCCTTTTTTTTTTTTT
>NW_006473008.1:0-290 GCF_000325575.1 Pteropus alecto | reverse complement strand
CCATGCCTGTTCTCCCTGTTGGCTGAGTGTGGCAATGGGCTCTGCCTTGAAAGTGCTCCCATGGGAGCTACCTTCCATTATTTTACATCTTACTGTTTCCATGAAGTAGACTCAAATCATCCTAATCCCCCAACTCCTGCCCCAAAATGCTGATTTGACTTTTTTTTAAAGGTAAAGTTGTATATTTACTATAGTATTTACTTTTTAGACTTTAAATGTGTCTTTTAAAACTCTGCTACTATTTTTATTAGAATTATTATTTTTTTTATAACAACTGTAGATCAAAGCTT
>NW_006473007.1:0-290 GCF_000325575.1 Pteropus alecto | reverse complement strand
GACTTCTTAAAAGGCAACCCCTCGTATGATGTTTATGATTTTACACCTCGAGGGAAGTGAACGGAGGAGATTGCGGCCTCATTATTAAACATCTGTATAAAAATAACATTATGGAAATTTTTAGAATATGAGCCTGCTTTAAAATTTGTGTATGGATCTAGATTGTACCTACAAAATCTTTGAGAAGTCTCTTTTACTTTTTCTGATGTTTTCATTTTTTATTTTTCCTAGTGATTTCTTAAAAGATAACCTGACATATTATTTTTTATGAGACGATACATCGTGAAAAC
>NW_006473006.1:0-290 GCF_000325575.1 Pteropus alecto | reverse complement strand
ACAAATAGCCAATAAGCACATGAAAATATGCTCAATATTGTTAGTCATTAAGGAAATGAAAATCAAACCAACAATGAGATAACACTTTATATCCACTAGGATGACTATTATTTTTCTAAAAGAAAAATAGCAAGTATTGGTGGAAATGTGGAGAAATTGGAACCATGGTGCATTTCTGCTACAAATGGAAAATGGTGCAGCTGCTGTGGAAAACACTATGGTACTTCCTCATATGTTAAACGTAGAATTACCATATGATTCAGTAATTCCACTTCTAAATATATACCCAC
>NW_006473005.1:0-290 GCF_000325575.1 Pteropus alecto | reverse complement strand
GACTTCATTTTAACTTAATTATCTCCTTTAAGACCATATCTCAAGATACAGTCACATTCTGAAGTACTAGAGGTTACAATGTCAACATACAGATTTGGGAGGAACACCATTTAGCCCGTAATACATATGCATTATACTAGGAGCTCTCTTTCTTGAGAGAGAGTTCAGCCTTTTGACCTTGGTTCATCTCATGTGCCTCCTAGGTGAGCCTACCCATGGCAGAGATTGACTGCAGCCTGGCAGAGTACATTGACATGATCTGCAGTAAGCTCTTCCATCCCTCTCTTTCC
>NW_006473004.1:0-290 GCF_000325575.1 Pteropus alecto | reverse complement strand
GAGATCCATCAAGGGTTTTATTTAGGCAGGAAACAGACATGATCAGTAGCAGAAGAGAATTAATTTTTGTTTTTTTAAAAGACCCCTATGCCCGCTGGGTGGGGAATGAATTAAAGGAGGCAAAGAGGAAGCAGGAAGAAAGGCTAGGGTGTTATTGAACTTGTCCAGGTGAGGGTTTACAAGGAGTTGGGCCAGGAGAGAAAAGAGAGAAGTAGATGGACAGATATGAGTAGTAAAGGAGGTAGAGTGACTGGGTGTATGCTGCGAGGGAAAGGAAGGAGGCAAGAATC
>NW_006473003.1:0-290 GCF_000325575.1 Pteropus alecto | reverse complement strand
GTAAAGTACAGCTTAGGGAATACAGTCAATAATATGGTAATAAGTATGTATAGTGCCTGGTGGGTACTAGACCAGTCAGGGAGAAACTTCATAAATGATATAAATGTCTACCCACTATGCTGTACACCTGAGACTAATATAAAAAAAATTGAATGTTAGCTGTAATTGAAAAACCAAAAATGGAGGGTGAAAGGGAAGAGGAATAAGAGGTTCAAATTTCCAGATACAAAACAAATAAATCATGGAGATGTGGTATACAGCATAGGGAATATAGTCTATAATATTGTAAT
>NW_006473002.1:0-290 GCF_000325575.1 Pteropus alecto | reverse complement strand
GCTTTGTTCATCTGCTCTTATGACCACATCAAAATCGTGGTGGAAACAAGAAGCAAACAGCAAGCAGAGTCACCTGATGGACACAAGGTACTTACAGGGGAACTCTAGTGGTCAGAGCGAGGGCCGGAGACGAGGCTCTCTCCCGGACAAAAGTGCTGGCAGTATCCATTATTCTTCTGTTCAGCTTTCCCCACTGCAAGTGTGAGGACAGGCGCCACCATAGCTGAGAGAGTCATCGAACTTGATAACAGAGACTGCTCCGCCCAGAGGATTCCCTGAAACTCTGCCTC
>NW_006473001.1:0-290 GCF_000325575.1 Pteropus alecto | reverse complement strand
CTGCACAAAGAAAGCAGTGAGGGTGAGGAGCTGGGGCTAGACCAGCTGCTCACATTATATCTCTATGATTCTGGTGTTGGAGATGATGAAGAAGGTCATTTTATTAGGCTCAACTTTCTTAAATTACAGAAGAGTTCATTGGCGTTGGCCACGGACAGGAAAAGGTAGGCCAGTGAAATTTAGTGTTTGTAGTAAAAATACGCAATGTTGTCATAGGGCCGAAGTTAGTGAACAAATAAGGTTAATGAATGAATGAACCCAATAGTAGAAATGACATGTTTGAGAACTCT
>NW_006473000.1:0-290 GCF_000325575.1 Pteropus alecto | reverse complement strand
TGACAGAAATGATTCGAAGCCACTGGAAGACTTACCTGAGGATATACCCAGGTCCGTGCAACAGGTACGACTAGAGTATAAGCAGAAACTGCAGCCACCCTGGCCTGAGGGCTCAGATCATGGAGTTCAGGGCTGCATTTCAAGAGCAGCTGGAAATTAAGGGGAGCTGTCCATGAAATGAGTGAGCCACAGAAGGGAAACCCTGGAATCTGCATGTAAATTGTACACGAATCCTTGGCTGATCCCTCAACTGCGCATCTGTAGGGGAAATGCCAACGGGCCCAGAGGAA
>NW_006472999.1:0-290 GCF_000325575.1 Pteropus alecto | reverse complement strand
AACTATCTCACTCTGAGACTTCCCCATGACCAGAGGACCACCTCAAGTCAACAGTGGACTGGGCGACTCCTAAGCCAACTCAGAACATTCTGGACCAACTGCCACATGACAACATTCTAAAACTTAACTTCCCTTTCATGACCAACCCTGGATGAGGAGTTGATGCCCATGACCCAAGGATGTGCTTTCTTTGATTTAATGAATTAAGGCTGAAAGCTCCACTATTTGCTGACTATTGCTCTGAGCAACCTTCTTAGCAGCCTGAGCTAAGGCCTGGCTGACAGCGGACT
>NW_006472998.1:0-290 GCF_000325575.1 Pteropus alecto | reverse complement strand
TAAATGGAAAATTCCTGAAATAAACAATTCATAAGTTTTCAATTGTGTGTCATTATGACTAGTGTGGTAAGATCTAGCACCAACCCACTCCATCCCACCTGGGATGTGCATTATCCCTTCGTCCAGCATATCCATGCTGTATATGTCACCCAGCCATTAGTCACTTAGGAGCTGTCTCAGTTATCACATTGACTGTCACATTATCATAGTGCTTATGTTCAAACAACGCTTATTTGAACATAAGCACTATGATACGAAATAACTTTGTTTCCCCTAAAAATAGATAAACT
>NW_006472997.1:0-290 GCF_000325575.1 Pteropus alecto | reverse complement strand
TTAGGAAATTATGGGGCTGGGTTATTTTTCTGCAGTGGAGTCTTCCTCGCATCCTCCTTATCTTGAGTTATATTCTTTTAACTTCCTCTACACTTTGTCATAAGAGGATGAGTATAAACTTCAAAGTATATAGTCTGAGTTAAAATCCTGTGGACACTAAGTGAATGACATGCTAAATATGTGGCTCTGATTCCTCAGAGGTCAAATTTGGGTAATACTTAATTAAGTGCCAGACCTAGAGTAAACTCTCAATACATATTTGTTATATGGATGAATGAATGATGTCAGTA
>NW_006472996.1:0-290 GCF_000325575.1 Pteropus alecto | reverse complement strand
GCGATAAATCAGAAAATATGACCCAGGATGAGAACAAATATAATAGTTCAGGTTAAAACTTACCTGAACTAGTATAGATGTTAGAATTATCAAACAAAGGCATTTAAATAATTATTTTAAACTATATTCCATGCATACTAAAATTTAAGTAGAGACCATATCAAACTTTTAGCAATTAAAACTCAATCTACAATGAAAATTACAAAACAACAAAGTAGATTTTGTAGACAAAAATATAATTGAACTTGAAGATATAACAAATGTCTAAACTGAAGCAAGAAAATGGAACA
>NW_006472995.1:0-290 GCF_000325575.1 Pteropus alecto | reverse complement strand
CACTGGCACCTGCTCCACAGCCCAGCGGCTGGCTCCTTGGTGGCTTCGGGCCATGTCTGAGCAGAGCCCCTGCCCCGAATGGCATGGTCCCCCAGAGCTTGTTCCATGAGACCTTCTTTTGGGCGAAAGCTTTGTGTCTTCTGCGGAAACGTCGCAGAGCATCAAAGCTACAGGCACAATCGTCGTCACTGGAGAGTCCCCGATGACGTGGCTGTGCGAAGCAGGACAGTGTGCCGTACCGGATCCCGAGGTCGCGGACAGACGGGCGGGAGGGGGCGGTGGTGGGGAGC
>NW_006472994.1:0-290 GCF_000325575.1 Pteropus alecto | reverse complement strand
TTTATTTTTTTAAATTATCTTTAGTACTTGAAAACACATTATGGTTATTATGTACCAGACACCGTCCTAAGCACTTTACAAATATTAATTCATTTACTCTTCATAACAATCCTGATGAGATAGGTTTTATCTCCATTTTACAGAAGAAACTCGAATACTGGGAAATTATGTTCATTTTCCCTTGCTTAAATTTCAGTAATCAGCACAAAATCTTCTGTATTTTTGCAGTTCTGGCTGTCGCTGACACTAATTTGTCATTACATAGATCCAAACATGTAAGTGATATCATG
>NW_006472993.1:0-290 GCF_000325575.1 Pteropus alecto | reverse complement strand
CTGGCTGCAGCAGGGCATTCGATTTTCCAGTAGGACAGTTACCAGTGACCTCTGCAGAGCCATGTCGGTGGGGGGCTGTGGAGAGAAGCCAAGCGCAGAGGGTTAGGTCTGACTTGAAAGAGAGGGAGAGGACCCAATGCGGACTCTGCTTTAAGGTCCTTGGCTGTGAGCTTGAGAAAAGGATCGACGGATGGTAGAGGGGGTATGAGGTCAAGTCCAGGTAGGATAATCCGGGTGAGAAATGCCAGGGCCTCCGAAGAAGTGGAGGGGGTGAGAGGCAACCCAGTTCT
>NW_006472992.1:0-290 GCF_000325575.1 Pteropus alecto | reverse complement strand
ATCTTTAGATGTTCTGCATCCCAGGAGATAACCATCGCTAGTCTTAAATGCTCAGCAGAAATTTTTCTATTACGATTTTCTGGGGATGAGTATTTTTAATGGTTAAATAGTTTTCTGTGTTTCTGTGACTTGCATTAAGCTACTCAAAGAAAACGTTTGATCACTGTCTATTATTTCCCTTCGTAGGTAGAAAAGTCTGCGTTTAAGTTTTTTTTGCTGTTTTATTTTGTATTTTTATTATTTTTTGTTTTATAATCATTTTCCCTTATCGAGAAGTCAGTATAAGTCTT
>NW_006472991.1:0-290 GCF_000325575.1 Pteropus alecto | reverse complement strand
CGTCCTCGGGGACCCCGTGGCGTGTTCGAGCAACAGCGAGAGGGAAAGCTGGGGGGACAGTGTGGGGGGGGGACGAGGCGAGAGTGAGGGGTGGGCTCCGACGGGCGTGGGAACCTTGGGGAGCTTTCGAAGGAAGCACCAAGCGCGCCGACCAGTAATTTTAAAGCCTCCGCCTGGTCATGTGTCCTTTAGAGCAGCGGTCCCCACCCTCTGTGGCACCAGGGACCGGAGCTCCTATGAGCATCTAACGCCTGGTGACCTGAGGCGGAGCCGAGGCGGTGACGCTGGCG
>NW_006472990.1:0-290 GCF_000325575.1 Pteropus alecto | reverse complement strand
GTCACTGTGGCATAACAGAGTGGACGCTCATGTCAGTCTTCCAGGTTTTGACTCCTGACTCAGCCACTAATTAGCCAAGTGATCATGAGCCTGTCGTGGCTGAATTTTCCTCCTTTATAAACTACAGACAACGATAATACCTACCTTAGGATATTAGAGAATTAAATGGGATGAAGAACATAAAATGTTCAGGACAATGCTTAGCACAGAGGTCCTATTATCATTATGCAGATAGATATTGGTGGTCGATCGGCACACCTTTCCCCATGGAACCAGACTCGGTCTCAGAC
>NW_006472989.1:0-290 GCF_000325575.1 Pteropus alecto | reverse complement strand
GTAAAGCTTATCCTAACCCTAACACTAATACTAACATTAACCCTAACCCTAACCTAACCCTCACCCTAATCCTAAAACTAAAGATAAACCTATCCCCAAACTAACCCTTACCTGAACCTTAAGGTAACCCTAACCCTAACTTAATCCTAACCCGAAACTGAACCCCAATCTTTACCCTCACTCTAATCCTAAACTCTAACCATAAACCGAATCCTAATACTAAAATTAACCCTGATCCTAACCCTAAAACTGAAACTAATCCTAACCATAATTCTAAACCTAATCATAAA
>NW_006472988.1:0-290 GCF_000325575.1 Pteropus alecto | reverse complement strand
GTCTTCCACCCTGTCCTGGGGTGGGGGGCTGCTTCAAACAGGACTCCCTGTGCTGAACATTCTGCTGTCATCAGCAATGCACAGGGAGCAAGAACTAAAACAGTTTCCCATTCAAATAGAAGATTCTACAAAGAATTTGGCAGAAATTTAAAAAGAGGCCTTTTTCTTATAATCACAGAAAGGAAGTCATACATGAGAACCTACCTATAAAAGAATATAATGGGAAAAAAATCCTTCGATGATGGCACCCCATTCTACTTTCTGTGCCCACCTTCACACAGTGTACTTTT
>NW_006472987.1:0-290 GCF_000325575.1 Pteropus alecto | reverse complement strand
GTCTAGAATGGAGTGAATTTTCCCGGAAGGCCCTGGCACTTAGGGCGGTGAGAATATTGTGGTCCAGATCCACCTGTTCACACCCTCAGGTAGCTCCTGGAAGCCTGGTTGGGGCAGGAGGTCCGGATGAGGCCCGACATGCTACACGTGATCAAGCTCCTGTGTGAAGAGACAAGGGAGGGGCATCTCGGTAGCTGCGGGGATGGCCAAATCAGTAGGAGAGGAAGGCATGTGGAGGTGGAGGCAGCATCCATGTGTAGGACACAGATAGGACTGGGAGGGGGCACAAA
>NW_006472986.1:0-290 GCF_000325575.1 Pteropus alecto | reverse complement strand
CATACACGTTGGGGAAAGCGCTTCAGAATGACCTCTGCGACCATCTCCTCCACAGGAGGTGTCGCGGGGCCTGAGTCCGTAAATGGGCGAGGACACCTGTGTCTGGACCTCGTGTGCCCATGGCTAAAACACCCCTTAATGAGCGTTGTTGAAAGCTGCAGTGCCCACCCCTTTCTTACTGCCCTGAAAGTGGCCCAGAGAAGCCAGTCCCCCGTGTCCCCAAGAGACGAGACGGTCCAGGAAAAAAGAATCGTCACATTAGTGTTTCTTCTTCCCAGCACCGTGAAACC
>NW_006472985.1:0-290 GCF_000325575.1 Pteropus alecto | reverse complement strand
TGCTGGATGCGGAGGGAGGGCGCCCCAGCTCTTCCTCCATGTGCCCACAATGCTCCCAGCAGTTCGGATTTAAGCTCTGGAGCTTTTAGGAAGTTCAGGAGGGAGAGGTCCCCAGTCCTGGTCCCTTCCCCCTCCCGGTGCTGCCCCGTGAGCTTTGTCACAGTGCCGAGGGAGGAACCAAAGGGGTCGAAAAGCTTAAGGACGACGAGGCGGGTAGAACATGTTGACACCAGTCGACTGAGAGTCTTAGGTTTGATCCTAAGATTTGGAGTGTGACTTTGGATGTCATC
>NW_006472984.1:0-290 GCF_000325575.1 Pteropus alecto | reverse complement strand
GACCGGCCGGGCCATTTTAACAGGATGTGACCTCCTCTTAAGCGAGCAGCCCGGGAACCGGGGTTCAGCTGTGCGCCACGCTCAGCCTCTGCTCCTGCCCCAGTGGGCTGCTCCGGACGTGAATGGCTGGGGGCCAACGTGCAGAGCTGATGGAGAAGCTGCCATGTCCGGGGCGACCGGCTGTTTGCTGTGGCGTCACCGGAGTGGCTCTTTCCAGCAGTTGGGTGGATCTCGTCGCCTGAGACATCCGGTTACTCTTGGAGCTGGGCCACTGGGGATAGAGAAAGACT
>NW_006472983.1:0-290 GCF_000325575.1 Pteropus alecto | reverse complement strand
CATCCACGTGTTCTAACGGATTCGATAGGATGACATTCAAACACAACTATCGATTAGTCACCCATAAATAACATCGTTCAAAATTACTGTGTCGAAGTAAGGCGTCTGGTTACGCCGTGGGGCGTCCCCTCCCTGCCCCGCCAAGCGTCCGTGCCAGACTCATGGTGGCAGTCCCTTCCCGCTCTCTCCTGGGCATTCCAGAGTCTTCTCCGGCAAGGACCTCGCCTCTGTCCCGGCTGCTGGCCCATCCACTCGCGTTCCCTGCTTCGTCCCCCACGCAGCCTCCCGGG
>NW_006472982.1:0-290 GCF_000325575.1 Pteropus alecto | reverse complement strand
AAAAAAATAGCTATTGAGTTCTACTTGTGCTTTACGCCAGACATTATTTTAAACGATTTACAGATATCAACTTCTTTATTACTTTAAACAAATCTGTGACCCACGTGCTATTTTTGCTTCCATTTTGCACATGCAGAAACAATGGAACAGAGAGGTCAAGTCACCAAGCCAAGTTCACTTGGCTTGTAGATGAGCTAGTCAATGGTAGAACCAGACTCTAATAGTAGAACCACAGCCACTCTGTTATGCTGTATTAAAGGGCTTCGTAATGGGCCCTAGTAGAAGATAAA
>NW_006472981.1:0-290 GCF_000325575.1 Pteropus alecto | reverse complement strand
TTCCCCAGCCTCAAATTCCCCACCCACACCCCTATTCTATGATCTAGTACCTTGAACTGACACTGGATGCCACCCCCTCCTCACAAAAATGAAAAATTTAGAGATTTATGAGTAGTAATTTGATAGTTACTGGGTAGTTAGTCACTCGGAAGCCCAAGGAGGCCAGCGTAAAAAAGTACTATTAAATCTAAGAAATGAATAACATGAAAGGGCAAAAAGAACCAACCATGCGAAGACCCGGCGGGGAGGACTTTCGCAAAGACAGCAGAGCTGAACAGATACCCTAAAAC
>NW_006472980.1:0-290 GCF_000325575.1 Pteropus alecto | reverse complement strand
CACCTCCAGATATTCTGAATGGGTAGCTTCAGGTGGGGCCTGGAAATCTCCATTTCCAATGAGGCCCCTGCCCCTAATCCAGAGGAATTCTGATGCCAGTGGCCTACCCACCATTCTGTAAGAAATAGTGATTTAAAAGAAGTAAGTCATCCATGGTTGCTTGACTTATGGGTAATTTTTTCCCCGTTTTTAAACATCTGACAATATTTGTCAAATATTCAATAGTGTTTTACTTTTCTATTCAGAATTATTTAAAGTATTAATACATTAAAAAAAAAAAAAAAAGGAAA
>NW_006472979.1:0-290 GCF_000325575.1 Pteropus alecto | reverse complement strand
GCCCTTACCCCAGGCTGGGCACCACTTCCCGTCCCGAAGGGTCCCTGGCCAGGTTCCGACGGTGACCCCGGGGCACCCGCAACGCGGCCTGGCACCCCGTTGCCAGTGTCCGATGCCGTCACCGCGCCACACCCAGCAGGCGCTCGTGGACGCCTCCTTCTTGACCTCGGGGCGGCGATGACAGGTGCCCTCCATGGGGCTGTCCAGTCACCGCCCTCACCGACTATCCCTCCTCAGCCTCTCCGCTGGCTTTTTGCCTGAAGTGGGGGACACTCCAGAGCTAAGTCCTG
>NW_006472978.1:0-290 GCF_000325575.1 Pteropus alecto | reverse complement strand
AAAGCACTGCCACTGGTCCTTCTAAACCTCAGATCCGCGCTCTTGGAACTCATGAACTCTCACCTTGAGAGTCATAGGGGACCCAATGCACCCAGCCCCTGCCTCTTTTGATCTGCAGCTGATAAAAGGAGACATACTTCAATATTATAAAGCTGTAATTGCTTCTAACAAGTTTAACCATGTACCGACAGAGCAATCTTTCACAGTGCGCCAGGGACTGAAGACTTCACGGGACACACTTGCCACCCGGACATGTCATCTCTCGGAAAAGACCCCTCCAGAAAGACTCT
>NW_006472977.1:0-290 GCF_000325575.1 Pteropus alecto | reverse complement strand
ACAACAGAGCAGTGAGAATGAACCAACTATAACTGCATGTAATCGTGTGGATGAAACTCACAAATACAATGTTAAGACACTAAATATGGCCAACGGGGAATAAATTCCATTTATGGAACATCGGGAATCTAAATGTCAAAAGTGAAGATAGTGGTTCCCCAGGGCATTAGTGACAGGGAAGAGGCACGAATGAGTGAGACATCCGAAGGGTTGGTCACATGTATCAGCATGTGAAAAATTCATTAAACTATAAACTTAGGAATTATATACTCTTTTGTATGTACGCTATA
>NW_006472976.1:0-290 GCF_000325575.1 Pteropus alecto | reverse complement strand
ATTTCCCTGATGATATATCATATAGAGCATCTTTTTGTATGCTAATTTGTCATCTGTATACTTTCTTTGGTAAGGTATCTATTTGTTCAGGTCTTTTGTCTATTTTTTAATTAGTTTGCTGATTTTCTTATTATTGAGTTTTAAGCATTCTTTATATCTTTTGGATAACAGTATCAAATATGTCTTTTGCAAGTATTTTCTCCCAGTCTATGGTTTGTCTTCTAATTCTTTTAATATTGTCTTTCATAGAGGAGAAAGTTTTTAATTTTAATGAAGTCCAGTTTATCAAT
>NW_006472975.1:0-290 GCF_000325575.1 Pteropus alecto | reverse complement strand
ATGAACCAATGTTAACTCAATAAATTTAATAATTATTATTATTTTTTTTTCTGATCTAGAATACCTCATGTCTACAAGAAAGACAAATACGAAAAGTCCAGGATATCTGACAATTTACTAATCTTTTCCTTTTAATAGGCATAATGTTTACAGGTTATAGCTATGATTTTACAAATCATAGTGCAGCACACATCTTTATGTGGATATCTTTATATACTGCGTTTTCCCAAGAAAACTTCCCAACAGTAATTGAAGGTTTATGAGCTCAGAATATTTATAATTTATTTTTA
>NW_006472974.1:0-290 GCF_000325575.1 Pteropus alecto | reverse complement strand
GGGATTTTCTCAAGTGCGTGGAAATGTCCTCACCCGTAACTAATTTCACATTAATATAAAGTTGTGTTAATTATCAATATTACCTTAGTACCTGCATTTAACGTGTGCTGTTTACTGCGCCCAGAGCAGGGTGCTAAACTTTTTACACAGTAGGGCTTTTAATTTTATCTTACTTCCATGTGACTAGGATTCTAGATTTCATAACTCATACTGAAACGAATTATGAGATGGAAGCTGTCCTCGCAGGGGTGCGGAAGAGGAATCTGAGGCAGCGGTGGCCCGTGAAGCAG
>NW_006472973.1:0-290 GCF_000325575.1 Pteropus alecto | reverse complement strand
TGCTCCCTGCTCTCCTCCGCCAAGGGCTTCCTTCTGCCTTTCCTGAAAATACCTCTTTGGTTCCGCTCCCGTGAGAGGTGTGTCCCGTCCTCCCTGGCGCTGTCCTGCTGTTCAGGGAAGGTGTCACGGCCGGCCATTATTTTATTCCCTTCGCTTGCTTTTCGTTTTTAACTACAATGCAAAACACAGGAGGCAATGCTGTTTTTTTGGGTTTTTTTTTGTTTTTTGTTTTATTTATCTGTGTAAAACTGAGACGGAGCACAGGGCCTGGGGTATCCTGGCTGCTCAGT
>NW_006472972.1:0-290 GCF_000325575.1 Pteropus alecto | reverse complement strand
CTGTAAGAAATTTCAGGTTTGTCAGACCTTTTGAGCACTCCCTGCAACTCTATTTTGCTCTCTTCGGTGCTTTCCATTCTTTTTTCCCCTCTACTTTAGTTTTGATAATATATATTGAGCTGTCTTTGAGTTCATCAACCCTGCCTCAATGTGTCCGGTCTTCTATAAAATATATACATAATTAGCTATTTATGTCAGTTTTTTTTAGGAGAAGATTTAGAATGCTCATTTGATTTCTGTTAATGGATTCTTATTTTCTGATGAAATATTCCACTCTCTCATTCTTTATT
>NW_006472971.1:0-290 GCF_000325575.1 Pteropus alecto | reverse complement strand
AGCCCCCGAATTCATGGCAAGGTCATGAGCAAGGATGGCAGATCAGAGTCCCAAAGGGTAGTGTCAGGGTAACTGGCACTGACACAGCAACTGGGAAATGCAGAATTTTCTCCATCAGTGATGACATCAACCTTTAGTGACATTACGTGGAAATGTGTTATGATGAGCTACACTCTGCTGCGATGGTCTAATGCTTGTGTCCTCCCCAAATTCTTACGTTGAAGCTCTAACCCCAATGTGATGGCGTTTGGAGACGGGACTCTTGTGAAGTAATTTGGGTTAGATGAGGT
>NW_006472970.1:0-290 GCF_000325575.1 Pteropus alecto | reverse complement strand
ACCCAGGACTGGGTCAGAGAGCATCATTTCCTTCTTCTAACTTTTGGTTTAGAAGCTGATACCTCCGTAGCATAAAGACTTTGCTACAGTTTTTCTTTCTACTGTAGCCTCTATGAGGAAGGTGGTTGACTGGATAACAAGAGGCAACAGGCATGGGAAGAGGAGGCAGATCCTGAGGAGGAGGAGGAGTATCCTAACTAAGATCTTAAAGCCACTGAAAGTGGAGAATCAACCACCAAAGTGGGTACTAGGGTCCCATCCTTTCCAACTTTGGATGGGCACATGAGCTA
>NW_006472969.1:0-290 GCF_000325575.1 Pteropus alecto | reverse complement strand
CCTTTGCATTTATAGGGTGCTTCTTTATCTACAGGATATGTAGACTCTGATTCAGAAACAAATCCATTCTGAATGTCTAGATCCAATTTTGAACATGTCTCTAGAAGGGAGCGAGCACAAGGAAATGATAAACATGTTGTCAGTAAATATTTTTGTAAGGACACAAATGATATTAACAGTGTAAAAAAAATGAGTCATTTGTAAATGAAAACTTAAAAAACCCTAATTATCTCAGGTCTTGTATCAGAGAAAATAAGCAATGAGTTTCCAAAGATACTAAGTGAAGATAC
>NW_006472968.1:0-290 GCF_000325575.1 Pteropus alecto | reverse complement strand
TGGAGCGCACAGCCTTCATTGACTTCGTGGAAAAGCACCTCCACACTAGGAGAGGGCGTCCCCCATCTTCAGCTATAGCCCAGGGTCCAGGCTGGGCAAACTAGGGCCTTAGCCAGTTTGATGTCTCTGAGAGTCTGAGAGTCATCATCTCCCAGGCAACGCTGCAGGTTCATGTACACAGCCATGGACTAGGATACATACAGTGGGATATTTGTTCCAGAACCTCCCAGCTACCCCTGGATACCCTAAAGGCAGGCACAGGAGCCTCTGGTCAGTAAGATGGGTTGTTC
>NW_006472967.1:0-290 GCF_000325575.1 Pteropus alecto | reverse complement strand
GAATCTTCCCAACAATCCTTGAGACAGGTGAAATTGTGTTTATTTTACTGACCAGAAAACTGAGGCTAGAGGAAGTAAAGTACTTACCCAGTGTCACGTAGCCCATAAGCAACAGAGATGACATTTAAACACAGAACTTTTCCCGTAAGCTCTGCATCATACTGTGATTTGGAACAGTTCTGCTGAAGTCCTCAGACTCCTACCTTTGCATCTAAACCAGAGCCATAACTACCCGTGTAACGTCTCACTGAAGGTCCCGTTTTCCCTTTAAGTAACCCTTTCTCCTTATG
>NW_006472966.1:0-290 GCF_000325575.1 Pteropus alecto | reverse complement strand
CATGTTTCTCCAAACCCCTAATTCTGTTGAAAAAGCGATGGCGTCAGTGATGTGAAGGCTATAGAAAACACGTGAAAAATATTAACTGTTCTGAATGTTAAACAGACTTGTATTCCTGGAGTAGACCTCAGTTGATCATGATTTTTTATCCTTTTAATATATTTTTGAGTTTAATTTGCTATTCTTTGTTTAGAACGTTTATACCTATGTTTTTGGGAGATTGACTTTAGGAGATATCGAGCTCAACTCTTTAGCTTACTATGCCAGACAGCTTCAAAATCTGACAAATG
>NW_006472965.1:0-290 GCF_000325575.1 Pteropus alecto | reverse complement strand
TCCTGCCCCCCAATATGCCAAGGCTTCCGAACTGCTTCCCTTCACCCCAGTCATTGGAGAGCTATAAATTTGACATTGAGGGTAAAGGGTTTTTGGGCCGTGCCGAACGAGCAGAACTGCACTCAGAGCCCGAGGCACGGGAGATCTGGTAGACGCGGGTCGGGCCCACCTCTTCCCACCCGGCAGCGGGTCATCTAGCGTCCTGTGAGGAAGGCGTCCCCTGGGCCAGGAAGCGCAGGCTGCCCCATCCCTGCTGGAGTGGACCTCCCCGACAGGCGTTAATAACCAGC
>NW_006472964.1:0-290 GCF_000325575.1 Pteropus alecto | reverse complement strand
ATATATACACACACACACACATACATACATACATAAACACATATATATGTATATATATGCACATATATATTTTTATATACACAATATACATACACAAAAACACAATGTATATGTGTGTTGGGTGTCCCATAGTCCATTCATCAAATTTCTGTTCTAATATGTTATAAATGGTTGTTCGCTTACATTTCGGGGATAATTATATGTCATAAAAATTTAGGTTTTCAATTTAGATTATATAACCTATATTTCTAGAGGAGAAAGAATAACAGAAAATGAATGTAGCTACTTGC
>NW_006472963.1:0-290 GCF_000325575.1 Pteropus alecto | reverse complement strand
GGCCGGCTGAGTCCTCCAGGAAAGCAGGGCACACCCTGAGCCCCGGGTCTGGGAGACACTGCGAGGCCACAGATGCCCAGACACTGCTGCTCGCTGCCCAAAGACTGTGGGTGGCCCCGCCCATGGCGCCCCACCCGGTAGGAGGATCCCGCAGACCCCCCTCCCCAGTCAGGCGGCTCTGGTCCCTGCTCCGTACTCGCGTCCCAGTGGCTGGCCGGGGGACGTGGGCTGCAAGTGCGCACGCACACCTGTGGACCACCCTCTGCCTCCTGTCTGTGGCGTCACCCTTC
>NW_006472962.1:0-290 GCF_000325575.1 Pteropus alecto | reverse complement strand
CTCCCCATTCAGCTGAATTCATTATTGAAGAATTTGTGGTATTAATTTTTGGTTATTTATTCAGCTCTTTCTCTTTTCTAATTATCTCTTCTACCTAAGCGTAGTCTGCTATTTAACATATACCATAAGTTTTTAATTCTAGTGTTTTTGTTAGAGAATTTCTATATCATTTTAAAAAAATAAAATTTGTCATTTATTTATAGTCTCTTACTTGCATTCTTAATACCCACATTTAATTTTTAGACACATTAAAATGCTTATTTTACATTTAATTCTACCATTTGTTTTTT
>NW_006472961.1:0-290 GCF_000325575.1 Pteropus alecto | reverse complement strand
GTCAGTGTAGGGGTTACGTCTAAGGAGTATTGAGTGGGAAGAAGTAACAGAAATATTTGAGGGTGCTAGAATGCTTTATATCTTGATCTGGTGTGGCATATATGAGTGTATAAAGAGGTAGAAATTCATGCACGTTGCGTTTATTGATTATATATGTATATTTTATAAAATCTATTGGGATAATTAAGCTATCGGTTGTATGATGGGAATTACATACAGGCAAGGAGTAATCAAGGTATTAATGCAGTAATAAGTTACAGAGTGCTCACGGTGGACTGGAAGTATTTTCC
>NW_006472960.1:0-290 GCF_000325575.1 Pteropus alecto | reverse complement strand
CCCTTGCCCATTCTCATAGCAAAGTAATCCTTTTAAATAACAAGTCAGTTCATTGTTAGTTCTCTGCTCAGAACTGTTGGCTTCTTATCTAACTTAGTAATAATCCAGAATCTTTATCTATAAGGCCCTCAGTGATTTGGCTCTCCATCATGTCTGTGACCTTGTCTCTTTCCCCTCACTCCTCACTTTTCAGCAACTGGCCTCATTGCTCTTTCTCAAACTGGCCAGGGCTTTGCATTGTGCTTGTTGTCCTCTATGCTCTTCCTCACAATATTTGTGTGGCTTCCTTC
>NW_006472959.1:0-289 GCF_000325575.1 Pteropus alecto | reverse complement strand
AATTCACAGCAATACTCAGAACACAGTAGATGTTTAATTATTGCTTATTAAATTTGTACATGAAAAAAGTATCATTGAACTCAGTTTATTGCATTCACTGGAATAAATATATACTTAGAAACTTAAAACCAAAATTTTAATAAAAGGTCTTCTGATCATTTGCTAGTATCAAAATACATTGCTCTCAAGGAAGAGGAGGGCCTTCTTTTCAATATATGGACTTATGGGCAATATTTCTTATCCATGACTAAAAGAGGTGTCGGAAGCCAGCCGACCAAGTCAAACCGGG
>NW_006472958.1:0-290 GCF_000325575.1 Pteropus alecto | reverse complement strand
AAACAATACTGCTATGAACATTCACATACAAGTCTGGAAAAACTGGATTGGAAAAACTGGGACATAGGGAGGTGCAAGTTTCACTCTATAAGAAACTATTATTATATACCCTAATTTTTCTACTCGTGACATCTATTTACTCTTTCTTTCCGTCACCCGCAACTGCATTCAACTTTTATAAAATATGAGAGTATGTAATTCTCTCCTTAAATTTCCACTCTCCTCTCCATTCGTTATTTTAATTACATGTAGATCCTTTATCTCCTCTAGTCTTGAGGGGGGGGAAAAAA
>NW_006472957.1:0-290 GCF_000325575.1 Pteropus alecto | reverse complement strand
CCGCCACGCGCCGTGCTGCGGTCCTCAAGCGTCGCGGGCACCTCGCTCCCGGCCCGGCCCCCGGTCTGAGCCCCCGGCCACCTTTAGAAGCTTCCGTGGCGCCTGCTGCCCTCCAGCCTTTTTAGTCCGCGTGGGTGGATGTGGGTTTCGGGCAAGTTGAGCTCACGTCCAGCGACTCTGCTGACACCCGAGGGCCTCGGAAGGGTTCATCCTCTCTGCACCTCTGCTTCCCAGGGGGGGCGCAGGGGGTCGAGAGGCTGCCACTGGGGTTCCTGAGGATTAAAGGAGGG
>NW_006472956.1:0-290 GCF_000325575.1 Pteropus alecto | reverse complement strand
AAGACAAAAGTAATGCCAGAGGCAGTGATTGATAAAATATAGGTATAGCCTCAACTTGAGACTGTGAAGCAGCTCCAAACCTATTTGGGAGTGCTGGAGTTTTGGAGAGTATTCATCACCCTTTTGGCTTCCTTGATGTGACTCCCGTGCTGTCTCAGTGGGATTGGACCCCTGAGATACAGGAGACCTTTAAGGCTACAAAGCAAACCGTAGCACAAGCCCAAACTCTACATGTAGTAAATCCAGCCCTCCTATTCCTGCTTATGGTGCAGATGGATGATGTAGGGTTT
>NW_006472955.1:0-290 GCF_000325575.1 Pteropus alecto | reverse complement strand
CTTTTCCATACAAATGGCCTATCTTGGCTCATGCTCTGGACTTTCCTAAAATCTCTCAAAAGTTCACAAATCCCAAATAAGCAGCATCTGGCCTCAGCATGTCCCATCCCTCTTGCTAAGCAACCCCAAGTCAGGCACTAGTGGCAACTGACTTCAGTTCATGGCTTGGCCTCTTGCATCAACTCCAAGCCCAGCTTAGTGGTGGCCACCTATAGATTGCTTGGTGGCTCATGCCAGGCGGCTCAGAACTGGATTGCTGGGTGGCTGGCTTCAGACTGAGCTGGAGCACC
>NW_006472954.1:0-289 GCF_000325575.1 Pteropus alecto | reverse complement strand
GTTTCAGTTGTACAGCATAGTGATTAGAGCTCAAGCGATCACCCCACTAAACCAGGTATCCCTCTTCCCCTTACATATTTATCACAACATTGTTGACTATTATCCTTATGCTACTCTTTGTATCTCCATGAATATTTTGTAACTATCCATTTGTATTTCTTAATCCATTTGGCCTTTTTCACCGTTCACCCAATCGCCCTCCTGTGTAGTAGCCCTCAAAATATTCTCTATAGCTATGACTTTTTTCCATTTTTGTTGTTATCGTTGTTTATTTTGTTCTTTAGATTCC
>NW_006472953.1:0-290 GCF_000325575.1 Pteropus alecto | reverse complement strand
GTCTGTGGAGCATTATTCCTTCTCTAATAAACTTTGTGTCTAACTGTGGCATGTGTTTGAATTCTTTCCTGCTCTCCATCAAGAACCTTCCATCTCTAGGTGCAGGACTTGAATCTCCACTTGGGGAGATCTACCCTGTGCTGCATCACATGTAACATGGCCTATCACGTGGCCACCCTACCTGCAGGGAGACTGAGAAATGCTGTGTGATGGGCAGCCATGTGCTTAACTAAGAAGTAGGAAGGAAACTAGCCCACTGCCCCCTCCACTTCCTCTGTCTCCTCTCTTAA
>NW_006472952.1:0-290 GCF_000325575.1 Pteropus alecto | reverse complement strand
AAAAAAAGGAATAAAAATGTTTTGGGGTTATTTCTTAAATGCACATTCACCAATTTCCCACCATTTTTCTTGACTCCATTCTACAATATCAACTGAATTTTTGTAATATAAAAGCATTAATATTGTGAAAATTAATGTTTAACAATGTAAAGGTAACATGTTTGAATCTAGAGAGTAAAGAGACTATTAGATGTCCAGATTAGACAGACGTCTGTTTTCTGCTACTTGGGAGAAGATAAAGTCCTTGACTAGGAAGATTTCACAAACTGGAGATTAATATTAACTTTATG
>NW_006472951.1:0-290 GCF_000325575.1 Pteropus alecto | reverse complement strand
TGTGTTCACCTCTCATAGTTAGATTTCTTTCTGTTCCCACATATCTGACACCTTTTACCACATCTACCTACTCCCTCCCCCATCCAACCTACTATTCTAGTAACCACTAGTCTATAGTCTATGGCTATGAGTCTCTATTTCTTTGTCCAGTTCATTTGTTGATTTTACATTCATTTTCCACATATAAGAGATAATATGTGATTTTCTATTTTTTCAGTCTAGCTTATTTCACTTAGCATGATTACCTCGAGGTCCGCCCATGTTGTCGCAAATGTCAGTATTTCATCTCT
>NW_006472950.1:0-290 GCF_000325575.1 Pteropus alecto | reverse complement strand
CCAAGGACAAAAGATCTTTCCGCGCGGCTTGAGGGGAGACTGAGGCGGCCCCCTTCCTGAGGATGACCTCCCCTGCCTCACTCATGAGGCCTTCCTTTCTCTTCTTTCTCAGAGAAATATGCGGGAACTCTGTCCCGGGTGGGGGTTGGGGGGGGTGAGGGAGGGGATAGGTCTGCAGGCCGGAGCCTAGCTCTGGGAGGGATGGGTCAGGGCCAAGGACTCTCTGGCTTTGCCCGGAGAGTCTTGGGAGAGGGTTGTGGCGTCTCCTGGGGCAACAGGGCTGCTGTGGT
>NW_006472949.1:0-290 GCF_000325575.1 Pteropus alecto | reverse complement strand
GCCATGGGAGGCATCAGCAGGATTTTGGAGGGCAGGAAGGGAATGAGGTCATGAAATTTATTGCTCTCACGTCTTCCTGACTAGGGCAGTTATGGCAGTGGCTGTATTCTTCCACAGCTACAGCTCTTGCCAGCAACCCCTCCTGCAAGGCACTCTCTCTCAGCCAGCTACCAGAACGCCCTTCCTCTTCAGGTGTGGTAAAGGCTCTGTTGCTACCCCTGGGTGCCTTGATATCCTTCCCTAACCCTGTCAACATGTCTGTAAATAGCCCTACACTACAAGAAGTCACC
>NW_006472948.1:0-290 GCF_000325575.1 Pteropus alecto | reverse complement strand
TTTTTTTCTGGAGGCCTTTACAGGCCCGGAGCCAGAGCTGTCCCCAGAACACATAAATGTGACAGTCGCCCAGACCCCATGACCAGCTCGGGCCAGGACCGGGACCCAAGGAGGTGATGGCGGGTAGATCAGGAGCAAGAAGGAAGGGTTGAAATAGCTGGGATTTAAAACTTAAAGAGAAGGAGGAAAGAACAGAGGGTCTCATTTAATCAGCCAGAACATTTCCAGGTATATCTGAGGTGATGTCTCCTTCCCAGCCACAGGTTGCTTTTGTGTTTTTACTTCTGTTC
>NW_006472947.1:0-289 GCF_000325575.1 Pteropus alecto | reverse complement strand
AACACTACAGAGGTTCCTCAAAAAATTAAAAATAGCACTATCTTACGGCCCAGTAATTCCACTTAATATTTGAAAAGCCACCAAATATCCGAAGGATGTCACTTTATAGAAGAAGTGTGTGCCATTCCGTCCTTACAGTGTTGGATTAGGTAGGTGTGTCCAGGCTAAACAATGGGGCCGGACACAGGATGCGTCACCCCAAATGTGTTTAATTTTGTTGCACATGCTTAAAAAAATCAGAGAGTAACACTGAGCTTAAGGATTTAGATGTAGATTCTCTGGTCATTGA
>NW_006472946.1:0-290 GCF_000325575.1 Pteropus alecto | reverse complement strand
GACGAGCCCGAAGTGATGCCGAAGCCGTAACGAGAGCAGAGGCTGTCAGGATGGCCAGCCTGGCGACGGGAACGGGGCGGCCCCGGAGACCGGTACGGCGTCGTTTTACTAGAGGAGCGGGGATGCTCACGGGTGCGCTGTCCTCCCCTCTACGTGGTGTTGAGCCTTCTCAAAGCCGAGTGCCTGCAACGCGGACACCCTTCCACCGCTTCCAGACGCTGTCCGCGCCACGCTCTCGTGGCGCCGTCATTGCCGGGAGGGTCCGAGCACATCCTGCGCAGGCCCACCCG
>NW_006472945.1:0-289 GCF_000325575.1 Pteropus alecto | reverse complement strand
TGTTAGGATTACAGTTAGGATTAGAGTTACCTCAAGGTTAGTGCTAGCATTATGGTTAGGGTTAGAGTTAGGCTTAGGCTTACATTTAGGGTTACGGTTAGAGTTAAGGGGTAGGGTTAGGTTTAGTGTTATGGTTAGGGGTAGGTTTAGTATTTAAGGTTAGGGTTGGTGTTAGGTTTAGGGTTCGGGTTAGGGTTATGGTAAGAGTTAGGTGTAGTATTATGGTTTGGGTTAGGTTTGTAGATATGTTTAGAGTTAGTGTGAGGATATGATGTTAGAGTTAGGATTA
>NW_006472944.1:0-289 GCF_000325575.1 Pteropus alecto | reverse complement strand
CAATGACATAGAATAGTATTAGTTGAAGTTGTTCTTAGCTGTGAAACTCAGACATTGACAGCTTTCTTTTTTGGTAGAATGATTAATTTTTTTAAATTATACCTTTCTGTTATCTGTTTTCTGGAACTAAAAGTAGATAATTATATGGAAATGATCACATTATAAGGAGAATAAGTGATCTTATTTTTCAAAGAAGGGCAAAAATGAACTCCATTGTGTAAAATGTACTAATTCATTATTTTCTAAATATCTATATACCAGGCACCATGCTAGATAATGTAATATACAG
>NW_006472943.1:0-289 GCF_000325575.1 Pteropus alecto | reverse complement strand
TGTTAAAACACGCATAACATAAAATTTACCATCTTGAGCATTGTTAGGTGTACACTCGGTGGTATTAAATACACGCATAATGTGCTAGCATCGCCGCTGTCCATCTTCAGACTCTTCATCTTGTAAAACTGAAACTCTGTCCTCACTAATCTAAATCCCCACTGCCTTGTTCCTTCCGCCCAGCCCCTAGCAACTGCCATCCTACTTTCTGTCTCTCTGATTTTGACTACTCTGACTGCCTCGGCTAGAGGAACCATGCAGTATTTGTCTTTTTGTGACTGGCTTATTT
>NW_006472942.1:0-289 GCF_000325575.1 Pteropus alecto | reverse complement strand
GGGGTGAGACGACAGGGACCCCGCACACGGTCGGGTTCCCGGTTCCGCATCGCGCCAGTCAACGGGGCTTTGACACCAGGGAAGAGCCCGCGGGACCTGTCTGTGCCATCTCTGCAATTTCCTGGGCGTTGTGAGTATGTTTGAATCACGGGTTGGGGAGTGCGTGTGGCCCGCATCATTTCCTAGGCGGGGAAGCGGAGAGTCGGCGGGAGACCAGCCCCAGGCTCTCGGCATCGGCGTGGCCGAGGCGCGCGGGACGGGCGCGGGGCTGAGCGGTGGGCGGGAGGCG
>NW_006472941.1:0-289 GCF_000325575.1 Pteropus alecto | reverse complement strand
GTGTGTGTGAATTTATTGGGAAAGTGAAAGAAAATGCACAGACCAAGAAAATATTTGTAAATCCCATATCCAATAAGAACTCATCACACCTTGTGCCCGTCCCTGGAACACTCTTCTCTTCCTAGTAAAGCTATACAGAAATAACATCAGCGACGGCAAACAGAAGCCAAATTGATAACCCAAACCAGTACCGCACAGGGCTGCAGATGTGTCCAGGACCACAGATAGAACAGTCATTCCTGCCCGCCCCTTCGTACCAAACCCAGATGCTGGGTAGCCTCTGCTGCCT
>NW_006472940.1:0-289 GCF_000325575.1 Pteropus alecto | reverse complement strand
GGAGGCGGGGCTGGATGTGGGGCCTGATGACAGTGGAGGCAGAGCCCGGGGACAGAGGAGGCGGGGCCGGGGGTGGGTCGGATGACACTGGAGGCAGGGCCCAGGGACTGCGGAGACGGGGCCAAGGCACAGCGAGGACGGGGTCGGGAACAGTGGGGACGGGGACAGGGACAGCGGGGACAGGGCCGGGGGAAGCGGACATGGTAGCCGGGGATAGCGGGATGGGGCCAGGGGAAGAGGAGATGGGGCCAGGGACAGTGGGGATGGGACTGGGGACAGCGGGGTCGGG
>NW_006472939.1:0-289 GCF_000325575.1 Pteropus alecto | reverse complement strand
CTTTCCTTATCTGTCTCAAATCCCTGTCTGCCTCAACGTGAGCCATTACGTGAGTAGGTGAGACCTCGCATGACTTTTCAGGCATCGATGCCAAAGAGGGCCATTGGAAGTCATGACGTGTGGGACTTGAGATTTATCGAAGCGAGCATCACCTTTGAGCTATTCAAATTCTTTTCCCAGAGAATATCACTATCCACACCCTCAGTGCCTTGAAAGACCTGTGGTAATAACATCTTCCTCTAATCATTCTAACTAGAAAAACCACACACACACACACACACACACACAC
>NW_006472938.1:0-289 GCF_000325575.1 Pteropus alecto | reverse complement strand
GTGTTTGTATTTTACTATAGAATTTTCCATAAATCATTCAGCTACTCTTTAGAACAATTTTTGGATGACACCCTAACTTAGATTTTCAATATTTTTCCTAGCATCAAAGAAGTTTATCTACTGTGTATATAGGTGCCATTTGTGTTAGTTTCTTAGAATTATATCTCAAGTTGATGAATTTAGTAAACCAAGAGATAAATTAAGTAACCCATTAGCCTAGGGTCAAAGTAAAGTCATAGTTTTGTGGAGTTTGATTGTTTCATTCAATAAAAGATGTATTTTAGTAACG
>NW_006472937.1:0-289 GCF_000325575.1 Pteropus alecto | reverse complement strand
TATTATCTCGCTAATGTGAGGAATTCATAAATCTGGTAACTAAAAGGTTCTTTTGGGTTTTCATGTAACCGTCCAAGGCTCCCCGAACAGAAGATGCTTCGTAAAGGAAAGGTATCATGGCCTTTCTCGCCTCTGGCCGGCCCTCGGAACAGCAGACGACAGCTGTACCCGCCTGTGGGTACTGTGACCAAAGCTAGTCCTGCCTTCCCTCTGCCACTAATCGCCGAGGCTCTGCAAGACCCTGGCGGCAACACGGGAACATATTTATTAAAAATGTCATCAAGCTCCA
>NW_006472936.1:0-289 GCF_000325575.1 Pteropus alecto | reverse complement strand
TTAAAAAATAAGGCTAACCCTTGTTTTGTGAACTCGCATGTGAGCTATCCTGAAGAATGGTCCATGTATGCCTAACAAGAATGTGTACTCTGCTGCTGTTGGATTGACTGTTCTACATATGACTCTTAAGTGTATTTAATCTAAGGCATATTCGACATCCTTCCTGATTTGGGGTGGTGGATTCTGGGTCTCTATCCATTGTTGAAAGTAGGGTATTGAAGTCACCTAATGGTATCCCATTTAAGCAGCTTATGCTATTCATGCCTTTTGCATTTGGTGAATATATTTA
>NW_006472935.1:0-289 GCF_000325575.1 Pteropus alecto | reverse complement strand
AGTTGGAATTGTTAGAACTTGAATACTTGGAAGAAAAGCCCCGGGGAGCTGAAACTCACAGCTCACATGAGAGTGTCTCTGAGGTGGTAGGGGCTGCTCCCTGGGTCTGGGGTCCAGACCTGCTGCTGGCTAGTGCTAGTATCGCCGAGGAGGATGAAGTAAGACACATTCAGCAAGTACCAAAAGAAAACCATGAACTGGATCCGACTCTTCCCCACCCCAGAGCAGAGATCTTTGGTGGGTTAAAGCCTCAGGAAAGAAGGAGCAGGTCTCGCCTTCCTCCTCCAGG
>NW_006472934.1:0-289 GCF_000325575.1 Pteropus alecto | reverse complement strand
TGTGTGTGTGTACACAGGTGTGTTCCTTTTAGTGTAGCTAAGAAATTTTTCAATGTCAAAATCCCAAACATTCTGTTTCTGTAATTTCCTCCTTCCACTATTCTGCTGGCTTTGGTCCATATTAAGTGGAAGGATGAGAATAAGGACATTAAACAAGGAGGAGAAGGAAACATTCATGTGTGCTTAAGAGGTAGCGGCACCATTCACGGCACTTCGTATTTGCTAAATGGCTTAATCAGAGACACTCTGTGAAAAAACGTTCTCGTCATCACCTCATCTCAGATGGGGA
>NW_006472933.1:0-289 GCF_000325575.1 Pteropus alecto | reverse complement strand
CACCTCACTCTATTCTGTGGCTGACTCCCTTTGCATAGTCGGGTGGCAGTGAGAGCTCTGGTAGACAGGAAGCATGCATGGAAGGCTTGTGGGGTCTGAGAGCAAGGGAAAAACCACAAATTTGAGCTGTAATGCCACCTTCAGGTAAACAAAAGAGAAGATGTCAGAAGCCAACCTGATACATTGTAGGATCTAGAGAAGACATAATAAGCTTAAGAATTCTGATACGAGAGAGAGTAAGAAGTCTGAAACACATGTATGTATCTATTCAAGGTCTGAGAAAGCCTCA
>NW_006472932.1:0-289 GCF_000325575.1 Pteropus alecto | reverse complement strand
ACAGTTTCCACTCTGTCAAAAGAGGTCTTAATCTTGGTGGTCTTTATTGCACATCTGGTTACCATATTCTATATCTATATTGATATGAATCAATACATATACCCATTTCTATTTGAGACGACTGAAATAGTGGGAGATGGTTGAGAATACATTCATACCAATGGAATATATTACATCTATAGGCCAGTTTTACTTGAAATGGAAGTGGCAATAATGACAGGTAGATAGCTAGAATGGGTGTATAATTTCTATGACCATCAAGTTGTACTCATTTAACTGGCCTTCTATT
>NW_006472931.1:0-289 GCF_000325575.1 Pteropus alecto | reverse complement strand
TTCCTAGGTATTTTATTCTTTTTGTTACAATTTCAAAATAAATCATTTTTTAAATTTCTTTTTCTGAAAATTCATTGTTTGTGTATAGGATCATTATGGATTTTCATACATTAATTTTATATCCTGAAAATTTACTGCATTTGTTTATTGTTTCTAATAATTTTCAGCGGATACTTTAGGATTTTCTATATGGAGAATCATTTCACCTACAAAAAGTGACAATTTGACTTCTTCGTATCCTATTTGGTTGCCTTTATTTCTTTCTCTTGCCTGATTGTTTTCACTAGGT
>NW_006472930.1:0-289 GCF_000325575.1 Pteropus alecto | reverse complement strand
CCTGCCCCATCTGCCTGGAGCTCCTGACAGAACCCCTGAGCCTAGACTGTGGCCACAGCTTCTGCCAAGCCTGCATCACTGCAAACAGCAAGGAGTTTGTGATCGGGCAAGGAGAGAGCAGCTGCCCCGTGTGCCGAGTCAGTTACCAACCTGGAAACCTACGGCCTAATCGACATCTGGCCAACATAGCAGAGAGGCTCAGGGAGGTCAGGTTGAGCCCAGAGGAGGAGCAGAAGAGAGATCTCTGTGTGTGTCATGGAGAGAAACTCCTGCTCTTCTGTAAGGAGGA
>NW_006472929.1:0-289 GCF_000325575.1 Pteropus alecto | reverse complement strand
ATGATTTGAAACTTAGAGATATCAAGATTACTAAAGAAATATAATTTTATTTTTAAAGCAGTATATATAGTTCAAAACAGAAGAAAGTTTGAATAACGTTCTGCCATAAAAGTAGATAACGTTCGGATTTTGTTTCATAAAAAAAGAATAATCATAGCAATACTTCACTGAGCAATTCAGTTGTACTGACGAAAACAGTTTTATCATGGAAATCTTATCCTTATCAACATAATCTCTTTTAAAATGGAGAAGATAGAAAATATTCCTTCATTTTTTGTATAATTTTACT
>NW_006472928.1:0-289 GCF_000325575.1 Pteropus alecto | reverse complement strand
GCCGCCCGCCACGGCGGAGCCGCGACGGAAAAGGCTGACGGAGGGCGACATGCAAAAACGGCGGCTCGGCGCGGCCTCGTTGAGTGTTTCCCCATGCGCCAAACGCTCAGTCTTTGTAAAGGGCCATGTTGACACCCAGGCCGACGTCAGGGTAGATGCTCTGTCTGGACTCGACGCCTTGCCCTGGCTCTCCGAATGACTCCGAAGCTGGCTTGGAGAGGTGCAGCAGCCGTCCCCAACCTTGGTGGCACCAGGGCCCGGCGCTCCCGTGAGAATCTGACGCCTGAGG
>NW_006472927.1:0-289 GCF_000325575.1 Pteropus alecto | reverse complement strand
TGTTTGTACTCTGCTGATCCTGAGTGCACTCTACTTGTCCTGAGTCTCTCTTGGTTGTTCTGAGTGTTCCCTGTTTTGCAGAGTGCTTTCTGGTAGAGCTGATCACCTGCTGGCATTCCAGAGTGCTACTTTTTTGTACTGCTAGTCCTAAGTTTCCCCGGGTGATTCTGGGTATCCCTGTTGGTCCCAAGAGACCTTGGTATTTCTGATAATGTTCTGGATGTCTTGAACACTCTCCGGTGGTTTTTGATATTCCCTGCTGGTCCAAAGTATTCTCTGGCAGTCCTAA
>NW_006472926.1:0-289 GCF_000325575.1 Pteropus alecto | reverse complement strand
TAAATAACTAGTGTGGTTTCTCTTCTTGATTGAACTGTGACTGATAAATCATAATATGGGAAATAATTTGGAAGAATGCAAAGTGAACTCATGATAAAAGAGATTGTAATGGTATGTCTTGATCGAGGGTATATAATTGAGGTTTAAAGTGGTATGATATCATAGTGGTATGATATTTCCAGGGGCTGCGTGATTCTAACTGTCCCTGTAGATCTTCATGTCAACCAAGTCATTATGAATAGATTTAACCCTACCTTCTTTTAACCTATCTTCTAACCATGTCTTCAGC
>NW_006472925.1:0-289 GCF_000325575.1 Pteropus alecto | reverse complement strand
CTCTGTATCTCCTGCCTTCTTTTCAGGAAAATTTATATGCAATGAAGATCTGAATTCCTAATGGAATTCCTAAATTTCAAAATTCCATTTTTAGACCCTTTTTATTTTTAAACAATGGCTCTTTGGACAATGACTTAGCTGTGATCTCAGCTAGATGCAAGGGGTGGACGGGAAGACTTCTCCAAGGGTCTCTTGATAATCCATCATGAACTACTTGACTTAGTTTATTGCCTTAATTGGCTTCCAGGGTTTTCTCATTTGGGGAATTATCCCTAGGAAACAAGGGTTG
>NW_006472924.1:0-289 GCF_000325575.1 Pteropus alecto | reverse complement strand
AGGCCATCTGGCCAAGGCTGAGAGATGAAACAAATTATCCTAACACATAGAAACAAACACAGAGAGGGAAATAAAATGAAAAAAAGAACATGCCACAAGTGAAACGACAGGAGAAAACTCCAGAAAATATCTAAACGAAATAGAGGCAAGCAACCTACCAGAAATAGAGTTCAAAATAATGGTTCTAAAGTTGCTCAATGAACTTATGAGGAGAATGGATGAGCTCAATGAGACCCTCAACAGAGAGATTGTAAGCATAAAATGGACAAAGAAACCATAAAAAAGAACC
>NW_006472923.1:0-289 GCF_000325575.1 Pteropus alecto | reverse complement strand
ACTATTTGGTCTTCTCCCCCATGTTTTGGCGCAGAGTTCCTAAAACCCTTGACAGTGCCTAAGTGATAAGAGTGACAAGGTGTCATTGGTTCTGTTAATGAGGTGGCTTTTGTATGGTGCCTAAGGTTGGGGGCTGAGTGGAGATGTGGGGAGAGTGGCATGCTCTGAGAGGAAGCTCCTGGTCCTTTCCCTATATGCGTACCTTGCTCTATGTATCTTTTCCATCTGGCTGTTCCTGACTTATAACTGTTTATAATAAACTGGTAATTTAGTAAGTAACATGTTTCTC
>NW_006472922.1:0-289 GCF_000325575.1 Pteropus alecto | reverse complement strand
CCGTCTGCTCCGCTGTGTCCTTCACACAGACCACCAGCTTTTGGCTCTCGAGCCCTGCAGGCTTGGGGAGGCCACTGACCGAGGCTCCGATGGAGCCCCCACGGGGTGTCGCAAGCTGCCAGAAACCCAATGCTGTCCCAGTGCTGAAGAGCCACCTCCACTGCGGGACAGGCTGACCCTTCGCCTCGGCACCCCTACTCCCCCCGCACCCGGTGCCAACTCAGAGAGCAGAGGTGCCCCCCCCGTGCAAGCCCCAGGCCTACCTGCTCGCTGATCTGACACATGGTGA
>NW_006472921.1:0-289 GCF_000325575.1 Pteropus alecto | reverse complement strand
CATGAAAAAATAAAGGGGACATAAGCATTGTAAAGTAAAAAACAAATGTATTATTATTTGTAGATAAGACTTTGGAGGTTGAGAGCCCCAAATCCCAGCACATGCAGCCTTGTGAGGGTCCTTCATCATCCATTTCAACTGCCATATGTATGTGGCAGTTTAAAAATTTTAGCCATGCATAAGATTCACCTGAATGGCTTATTACACACAGATGGCTGGGCCTGACCCCAGAGTTTAGTGGATCTGACATAAAGGTTAAGAACCTGCATGCTTAACAAGCTCACAGGTG
>NW_006472920.1:0-289 GCF_000325575.1 Pteropus alecto | reverse complement strand
GCCCAGCAGGCCCACAGTCCCCCGGCCCTCGTTGACCCGGAACCTTGTCTCCGACCAGGAAACTGTCATCGTAGCCTAGCCGGGAGACCCCAACTTCCCCAGGACCCCAGCTGTCCCCCTGCACGCCTTCCCCTGCCACGTCCCCTCTGTGAGGCAGCCAGTCTGCGGAAGTCGGGGAGAAGGGGGTCCCCGGGGAGACACGGAGCCCAGGCGCAGGTGAGTTCGAGGCCGCCTGGGGGTCCGTGTGTCGTTGCTTTCTAGGACAGAAACTAGAACCGAGAACCGGTTT
>NW_006472919.1:0-289 GCF_000325575.1 Pteropus alecto | reverse complement strand
GAGCATTGTATTTCTAATACATATACTCCATATTATACATCAGACCCTTTCACCATGGAAAGAACTCCAAAGCCAAGTAAGGGACGGCATGAGAAAGGTGATGTCCACGGAAAGGGCCAAGCTCTGTTTCCCAGCTCCTGCCCTTCTTGCCCAGAAGGAAAGACTTACTGTTAGTGCCTAGGAGTGTGTGATAGCCTCAGAGCCAGCAAAGGACTGAGGGCCTCGGGGGAGTGAAGGGATGGTGGAGGCAGGAAGGGGCTTAGGAAGTGGGTTCCTCTGGCGATGGGGA
>NW_006472918.1:0-289 GCF_000325575.1 Pteropus alecto | reverse complement strand
CTAAAAATGTATTTAAGCTCATGTTGCTTTTGAATTTCTCCAATAACTTGTTAACTTATATTTCAAAGTAAAATAAAATAAATGTAGTTACAAATAATAATACTTTTCCTTGAATTCTGTCACTAAAATATGATGTGATATAATTCAAAATTTTAAATTTAATAGAAGTAAACATACCAATTTAATTGGTCTTTTCGGTAGGTATTAATACATTAATACTCTTTCTGTTTTGTTTTGTTTTGTTTTGTTTTATATATTTGAGCAGGAGGAAAGAAATGTCAAAGATGAA
>NW_006472917.1:0-289 GCF_000325575.1 Pteropus alecto | reverse complement strand
ATATTTTAGCTCTTATACCAAAGATAACATTTGTTTCTAATTTGAAGCTTTCCAGAGCATTCATTTTTCCAGTAAAAGTAAACAGTAAAATGAAATGAATCCACCAAAGTCAATTTCATGTCCATGCCACTTTCTTCATGTCGCTACCATTTACGGAACAATAACTCGGTGGCGTAAGGTCTGCGTTTTGAGCAGGTGAGCTCACTGAGCACACCCTCCATCTCTCTTCCATATGCCTCTTCCAAGCCTAACCTCCCTGCAACTCAGCAGGTAAGGACACCCCTTGCAT
>NW_006472916.1:0-289 GCF_000325575.1 Pteropus alecto | reverse complement strand
ACGCACGCACACACCCACACACACATGTGCACACACACATGCACACCCCCCGCACACATGCACACCCCCCACACACATGCACCCCACACACACATACATGCATGCACACACACACACCCACACATGCACACACCCACACATGCACACACACCCATAGATGCACATAAACACACATCCTCGTACATGCATACACATGCACACACACCACACATGTAAGTACACACATCCCTCACACGTGCACACACGCACACCTATACATGCACGTGCACACACATCCTCGCACACACAC
>NW_006472915.1:0-289 GCF_000325575.1 Pteropus alecto | reverse complement strand
GAGGCAGGTCTGCAGAAGCTAATGCTGGGGTCAAAAGCTCTGCTAAAAGCTGGTTTTGACTCTACGTTTTCCAAAAATGGGAGGCATTTCCAAGTTGTGGAGGAAAACAGTCTAGAAGAGCTGTAACCCAACTTTGGATGTGACTTAAGGAACCGTGAGCTGAAGAGTAAGAACCATGAAGAATGTCAAATGCGGGAAGGGTTTTATAAAAGAAGAGCCAGACGCTGGAGTCACTCCTACTCCTCTTTTACTTCAAAAGGCATCAGCAGACAGGGGAGGCATGAGGACT
>NW_006472914.1:0-289 GCF_000325575.1 Pteropus alecto | reverse complement strand
TTGTCCCAGCTCTGGCCACCTGTCCCTGAGGCTGCAACCCTCTGAACGTGTCCCCCCAGCCTCCCACGACCACTGTGACGAGCCCGGGCCTGGAGTCTGAAGGAGGAAGATGAGCTGGGAACACAGGGTGGGGTGCCCCCTGAAAAGGTGGTCCCAGCGCCCCCACCCCACCCCAGGCTTCCAGCCCCCTGGACCCCTCCTCCCGCCCGCCGCGGGGCAGGTCAGACCCTCTGCTCCCTCCGGGCTCCGTCAGCGTGGCCCTTGGAAGGTGTCACACCCAGCAATCCTG
>NW_006472913.1:0-289 GCF_000325575.1 Pteropus alecto | reverse complement strand
ATGAACAGAGCGCAGTGGAGGTCATGGTCATGCCCAGAGCTGTGTTTCCGGGGAGCGGAACACATCGGCCACTAACACCGAAAACCGATTCCTGGCTTACGTGGCAGATTTCGGGTATCGCAGCTGGTGACAGGGCGGTTGCACAGGTCACGGAGGGCTCCTTGACCACGGCGCATCCACCCACATCGTAGTCCCTACCACGCCAGAGCTCTGGCGTTCGCGCCCACCGGCAGGGACCATTCTGTCCGCGTTTCGCGGAGAGGACTCGGATGCCCAGGACTCAGGAGGA
>NW_006472912.1:0-289 GCF_000325575.1 Pteropus alecto | reverse complement strand
GAACACAGCGAGAAGAGCATGGTTTGGAGGAGTGGTTCTCGATGTGTGGTTCCTGGACTAGCATCATCAGCATCACCTGGAAATTTGTTACATGTGAAAAATTCCAGGCCCTGACCTAGTTCATTGAACCAGGAACTCTAGGAGTGGGCCCCAGAAATCTATTTTAATAAGCTCTCCAAGCGATTCTGATATTTGATAGAATTTGAGAGACTGTTTCGAAGGGAAGGTGATAATTTCAATCTGAGACTTACTGAGAGGTCCAGTAGGACATACATGTGGAGATGTTCAA
>NW_006472911.1:0-289 GCF_000325575.1 Pteropus alecto | reverse complement strand
CAATGTTTCATAAATGAGTGAGTGAATGAATGAACAAGATCTGGGAAGGGTAAAAATGGATGTATACTCCTTTATGACAGATTCTAAAATATTATGATTAATGAATTAATAACTAGAAATAGACCACGGGATAAAGGCCGTCCCAAAACTAGCGGTGAAAAACTAAAATTCTCTCTCTTTGGAGGGAGGGTAGGACAGCAGGACAAGAAGGAGCGGGGAGAGGGGACGAATTTGAAGTCTCAGAACTGACTGAGAGAAAGGATGATGGTGCTGCCTGTGTTTCAGGGGG
>NW_006472910.1:0-289 GCF_000325575.1 Pteropus alecto | reverse complement strand
AGCTGGCATTGCTATGATCTGGGACTTTTATGGGAACGCACACATGGTTACTGAAGTTGCAGCAAGTCTGAGGCCTTATTGATCTGATGGCCACTGTCTCTCTGAGACCCTACCCCACCCAACCCACAGATTGTCCCGGGCAGTCCATTGACAATCAACCGCCACCTCCCTGCCCCCTTCTATCCCCCACATCCACACAGGCAACAAACTTTGGCTAGCACAAGGCGGGCTTTGTGGAGAAAACAGCTGTGGGCAGACCATTGTTGCCTTTACGAGCTGCAGTATCTCT
>NW_006472909.1:0-289 GCF_000325575.1 Pteropus alecto | reverse complement strand
ATAGCAACAGTCGCATCCAAAATAGTAACAACTTTAAAAATGGTGTGACTTAGAGGAAGCAGGAACTCCAGCTCCAGGGCTGCGGACAGAGGGCTGCTCCGCTTCTGGGAGGAGGTCATGTCATTCCGAAACCGATTGCCGTGGGCTTCTTTCTGTTCGGTGGCTTTCGATCAAGTGGGCCCGGGGGCTACGTGGAAGGCAGGCAGCACAGGAAGGTGAAAAGTTTTCCTTGGGGACCCGGCAGAGTGACTTCGGGCTGACTCTGCGGTCACCGCTGGCCCCCACTCCA
>NW_006472908.1:0-289 GCF_000325575.1 Pteropus alecto | reverse complement strand
TGGGGGACCCCGAGGACATGAGGGAGGCTCTGAGTTGCAGCAAAGGGAGGCCGGGTTTCAAGGTTGAGTGAAGGGAGAGCAGGTGTCACGGGGTCTCTGGGAGGTGGCAGCAGGAGCCCGGGGTGGGCACCGTGTGACAGCTGAGGAGGCTCCACCTGAGAAGCATGCTGGCCCCCCCAGAAGCAGGTCCGGCCTCGGAGTGGCTCATCCTCGCAGAGGAGCAGCGAGAGCCACCTCCTCTGGGTGCTGACCAGGTCCCTACAGCACCCACCGCCGGGCCCTGCCCACG
>NW_006472907.1:0-289 GCF_000325575.1 Pteropus alecto | reverse complement strand
AGCTGTTTTTAGTAGGCAGAGGAGGGCAGGAAGAGCATTACAAATTACAGAAAACATGTGCAAAGTAGAAGTGTTGTGAAAAACCTACTGTTTTTGGAAACAGCGGTATGTTACCCATGTGGGAAGATTGCCAGTAGGCAATGAGGCTGTGTAGATTCATTGAATGCCACACTAGGGCTTACTGATGAACTAGCCAAGCAAGTGGGTCTCTGGACTCTCGCTGCCTTGCTATAAATATATGGTGCATGTACACTTACCAGCTAGATCATCTTTGACAAATTAAGTAACT
>NW_006472906.1:0-289 GCF_000325575.1 Pteropus alecto | reverse complement strand
AGTAAATAAATAAGTAAGTAAGTAAGTAAGTAAGTCTTTATTAGTTCTTTTTCTTTGGAGTGTCCTAACTACTAACACACATGCTGTTGGTATCTTTGGTCAAATTATTTAACTTTTCTGTCTCTGTCTATAAAATGGAAATAATAAAATTCCCAGCATCTATATTAGAGAATTGTTGTGAGGCATAAGTAAGTCTTTATGTATCAATTGTTAAAGTAGTCTCTGGCACATAGTAAATATTATGTCAATGTTAGCTATTATAATAATTCTGCCAGCCAGGAGGCTTTTT
>NW_006472905.1:0-289 GCF_000325575.1 Pteropus alecto | reverse complement strand
GTGAGAGATGGCCTTTGCTTACTCAGGAGTTGCATGGTTGCGTTGCTTATGTTTTTGCCTCACTGTGATGTGTGTTTTGAGAATATGATGCAAATAGTTAATATTTAATTGTTAGCTATCCTAAAGTTAGTCAACACAGCATTTACTATGTCAAGTCTAAGCAGAAAAAATGTTGATAATACCGAGATGAATATCTTGTAGTTAATGAAGCTAAAAATTACTCTTTGATAAGAAGCAAGATTAAAAATAAAGTGCCTACCTAAAATGAATGTTAAGAAAATAATTTAAT
>NW_006472904.1:0-289 GCF_000325575.1 Pteropus alecto | reverse complement strand
GTGCCAAAAAGTTGGGGACCGCTACTCTAGAATATCACCCTGTCATCCTCAGTAGAATTGTGATTTAAGAACAACCATGGCTAAAATGAATATTATTAAAGCAACTATATTCCTGAGTTTTTCTGAATTCTATAAATTCTTCTAGAATTTAACAGTTCTCTGATTATGTTTTTGTTTTTTGTTGTTGTTTCTGCATTTTGGTTTTTGTTTTTTGAAGCAACCAGTAATTCCCTGGTTGCCTAGAAGAGTTAATAGCTCCTTTTAAATGTACTTGATTTGCAGAAAAAAA
>NW_006472903.1:0-289 GCF_000325575.1 Pteropus alecto | reverse complement strand
GCTGACGAAGGTGTAAGGATGGAAATGTCCCCATGCTCCCCGGTCCTCAGCCCTGACACCGGCATAGGGTTTCTGCGCGTGGGGACGAGTACGTCACCCAGCACCGCGTGAGAGAGGGTGTGCGTGCGGGACAGCGCCCCTTCGGAAATGCCAGCCTCATGCGGGGTGAAATGTCGGGGGACGCATCCTCCGCCAGCTACACCAGGCCGAGCGCATGGGGGCGAAGCCGGGAGGCAGTGCACTTGCTGGACCCTCAGCCCAAGGAGCGGCCTGGGCCAGATTTCGTTCC
>NW_006472902.1:0-289 GCF_000325575.1 Pteropus alecto | reverse complement strand
GTCCACGTGCAGTGACGTCTCAGCTTGATGTCCTAAGGGGCAGAGATGCAGAGATGACCAGTCCTCTCCCCGGTCGGGATCACTGCCTTTTCCAGGGAGAGGGGCAGTACTGCGCGCCTGGGTGCTCGGTACCTGGGGAAGCTGGATGTTTGCCTGGTGACGGACTTAGTCATGAGCGGGGGCCAGTGGAAGACTCAACCTTTCCTTAATAATGGGTTCGGGAGAGTAACAGCCAGGACTCTTGAACAGCCAGAATGCCTGGGACCTGGGACCTAGACAGCATTCTGGG
>NW_006472901.1:0-289 GCF_000325575.1 Pteropus alecto | reverse complement strand
AAACCCTAAATCTAATGCTAACCTTAACCCTAACACTAACACTAACCTAAACCGTAGCCTAACCTTCACACTAACTTAACCTTAACCAGAATCTTAACACTAATCCTAATTCTAACCTCTTACCCTATACCTAACCCTAACCATAACCAAACCTAAACCTAACCAATACCTACCCTTAACCTTAATGCTAAACCAAGCAGTAACCCTAACCCTAACGCTAAGACTAATTCTAAATATAAACACATACCCAAACACTAACTCTAACAGTAACCCTGATCTTAACACTAAA
>NW_006472900.1:0-289 GCF_000325575.1 Pteropus alecto | reverse complement strand
ACAACGAAGCCTGTGTTTTCCTTCATTTCCAACCTCTTTATGGCATCCCCTGTCTGAAGCACTTCAGCCTAACCTTGGAGGCTGTGCCCTCATGCACACTCCACGATCCACCCCGGAGCTGCTCCCCAGCACTGTAAAGGTCTGCACTTGTCACATCCTCAATGTCCTCAGCCCTTTCTGTAACATTTGCTTGGAGCAAACAAAAGGGTGCTAGTGTGTCTCAAAGCTGCACCCTCTTCCCCACTTAAGACCAAGAGCAGAAGATACTAATTAATTAAAAATATGTTGC
>NW_006472899.1:0-289 GCF_000325575.1 Pteropus alecto | reverse complement strand
TATCCTTCAAAACTATATGTTTCTCTCTTTTGTGACGCCAAATTCTCCTGAGCGTCTGATTTTTATTTTTATTGTGGGAAAATATACATAACATAACGCTTACTATTTTAATCATTTTATTTGTTGTTGTTATTTTGTACTTTAGATTCCGCATGTACGTAAAATCATGAGATATTTGATTTCCTCTATCGCACCCATTTCATTCAATGCAATAACCTCTAGGTCTATAAGACAATATCTTTTTCCATTTCCTACTTTTAATCTGTGTGTATCTTTTAAACTGAAATGA
>NW_006472898.1:0-289 GCF_000325575.1 Pteropus alecto | reverse complement strand
AAAAAAAACTGGCAAAGAAGCAAACAAATCATCACCAGTTCTAATAAATTCTATTATGGAAATACAAATAAGGTCCTCGTTCTTATATTGCTTACAGTTTAGTTGAGGCGACAGACAATTAAAAAGACAATTATAGGAGAAGGGACTCCTGGCATGATAGCATGAGGAGCTCTGCAACCCACCCCTGAGATACAGGTGTGATAGCTAAAGAATATAGCATTTCTTTCTGATGTGATGTCTAAAAGTGACTATGGGGATGGTTGAACATAACTGTGAGTATCCTAAAAAC
>NW_006472897.1:0-289 GCF_000325575.1 Pteropus alecto | reverse complement strand
CCTTGTCCCCCTAGCCAAAGAATCTGGAAATTGGGTGGCCTAAGCAGAGAAAATAGTTTGACAACAACCACACTCTACCCGCCCACACTAGTAGAATCTTCAACTGCACCCTCATCCAGTGATTTCAGCCTTGCTGATCAGTGTCCTGGTCTCTGTCCCTTCCTGACAGAAGCAGGCAGCGGCCCATGACCCTACTGGGGGAGTGTCGATGATTTAATGGAAAGCTGAGCCTCCATCCCATCATAGACTCAACAAGCCTGAGCGAGGTAGGGCCATTTGGGACTGGTTA
>NW_006472896.1:0-289 GCF_000325575.1 Pteropus alecto | reverse complement strand
TATAGGAAAATCTATCTTAAAATTCATGTGGAATCCCAAGGGATCCTAAATAGCCAAAACAACCTTGAAACAGAAGAACAAATTTGGAAGACTCACACTTCATGATTTCAAAACTTACTGCAAAGCCATGGTAATCAAACAGTGTGATACTGGTGTAAAGACAGACATATAGACTAAAGGAGTAGAATAGAGTCCAGAAATGAATACTCACATATGCGATCAAATTATTTTTGACAAAGCTGCTGAGACCATTCAAAGGAGAAAGGATAATATTTTCAACAAATGGTGC
>NW_006472895.1:0-289 GCF_000325575.1 Pteropus alecto | reverse complement strand
AGGACAGGTGGTTGAGGATAGCCTCATTAACAGGTACTCCGTAGGCTGGCCTAAGGGAACGTCAGAGTTAACCAGTGGACGTCCCAATGATGATTTAGAGCATGATGTTCAAGCAGATCCTGTCGGGGGTGGGGGGGGGTCTAGGTTGAAGAGTAGGAAGTGCTGAACAAGTATAATTTGAGGGAAGGGCAAAGGACAGATATTGAGACTCAAGGACAAGACTTCAGACCAAGAGATGACTGTGATGTGGGGCGTGGAGGGGGCAAGATAGAGGAACCTGATCTTGGAG
>NW_006472894.1:0-289 GCF_000325575.1 Pteropus alecto | reverse complement strand
TACCTCCCTGCTCCCTTTCCTCACCTGGCAAACCTCTCCCATTCCGCAAGACCCAGCTCAGGTCCTACGAGGCCTTCCTAGCTCACCCCTAGACAAACATAAGGGTCCACCCCCGGCTCTCTGGAGCCCTTCGTTTAAGCTCCTACAACATCTGGTACCTGCTAAACTGCTGCTAATCCAATCGCCCATCCAACTCTTCCGCTGGCCCACGAGCAGCTCAAGGCCAAGCTCATGGAAGATTCTGAAAAACATCTGTTGAATGGAAGGAAGGAAGGAAGGAAGGAAGGAA
>NW_006472893.1:0-289 GCF_000325575.1 Pteropus alecto | reverse complement strand
TCCCTCTGCTTCTGTGTGTGTGCATGTGCGCATGTGTGTGCATGTGTGTGCATGTGTATGCACGTGTGTGCAGGTGTACGCACATGTGTGCATGTGTGCGTGTGTGTGCATGCACACAATTGTGTGCGTGCACACGTTTGCGTGTGTGCGCACATGTGCATGTGTCTGCATGTGTGTGCTCGTGTGTGCATGTGTGTGCATGTGCACATGTGCGTGCATGTGTGTGCATGTGTGTGCATGTTTGCGTGTGTGCACGTGTGTGCATGTGTGCGCGCGTGTGTGCATGTGT
>NW_006472892.1:0-289 GCF_000325575.1 Pteropus alecto | reverse complement strand
AGGAACTTAACTCTTGTTTTTATCAATTAGCCTATGGTAAAACTGGTTTATTATTCATGGTTTCACTTAAAGTCCCAGAAGCTATCTATGACATTAACTGAGGACCTCCTATAATCAAACTCAGGGGGCATTTGTCATAGGAGGCATTAAGTGTAGATCACACATTGAAAAATTTCCCCTCAGGTAATCTGACACCTTCAGGTTCCTAAGATACACTCTACTCAGGTTTCTGGCAATATTACCAGAATGATAGTGACTGATGACAATAGTAGTGCAATAGTTTATTGTT
>NW_006472891.1:0-289 GCF_000325575.1 Pteropus alecto | reverse complement strand
ATGGAAAAGTTTTCTGAGCAGAAAACAAGGATTCCATGCTTCATCAAAATATATTTCTGTGTTTTATTTTGCCTCAACCAGTTTTCTGAGACTTTTTTAGAGAATATACTGACGTTGGTCCAAAGTCTGAGGGCCAGACACTCCTAGATATACATTTCATAACTCAGTCTGTGCCTAATACTCAAAAGAAGCTCCAAATGTTGGGGCCTAAACCACAACCCCGCAGGCTGCCTCGGTGCCAGAGGCCTTTAAGGATCCAATAACTGGGACTGGGCAGAGAAGGAAGCAA
>NW_006472890.1:0-289 GCF_000325575.1 Pteropus alecto | reverse complement strand
AAAATGCACACTACATGGTGGCAGAAAATGAATTTACATGCTGCCCAACACTCCTATGTTATTCCTAAAATGCCCATAGGAGGGTGGCATAAAATAATTTTTTCTAATAACATACACCAGGGTGTTATTTTCAAAATGCTCACGAGATGGCAGCCGATAATTTTTCATTAAATACATTCCAGCGTTATTCCCAATATTTACACAAAAGGGGAGAAGATAAAAAATTCTAAACAACATGCCCATCAGTGTTATTCTTATATGCACACGAGACAGCAGCAGAAATAAGTTT
>NW_006472889.1:0-289 GCF_000325575.1 Pteropus alecto | reverse complement strand
TATCTATTAAAACTGAGGGTTTTAATTGAATTATTGTCTAGTCTCTGTTTAAGTATTTATTTAGGTAGCTTTAAATTTCAGTCAAAATTTGCGAGATTTGTGTAAGATGGACAATAACGCCCAAAGTGTTACTCTTGGAGTTAAAATAGGAGCAAGTGCTGTCATGAGGAATATGTCAGTTACATGGACATCTAACCCAACTCTGATAAGCCTTGTGGAAGAGCTTCTGGTGAAGGCTTTTCTGGATGACATTATTAAAATATGAAACCATCTGTCTCTCCAATGTTCT
>NW_006472888.1:0-289 GCF_000325575.1 Pteropus alecto | reverse complement strand
GGCTTCGAAGGCTGTCCACAGAGGGCCTTTGGGGTTCCCGAACCCCAGAAATTGGAAAATCACGTGTTAGAATAAAGGCAGACTTTTTTTCCCAGCCACTACTGTCATCTTACCTGGTGCGTGTTTCACTATAATCCAGGTTTTCAATTCAATACAAAATGTAAAACTACCTGCCTCCGTTTCTGAGAATAAAAAGGTTAAGGAGGGGGTTGGGAGTGGGGCATGCGGATTAAGAGCAGAAATTAGGGAAATGAGAGAAGAGCCTGGTACGGGACAACGAAAAGATAAC
>NW_006472887.1:0-289 GCF_000325575.1 Pteropus alecto | reverse complement strand
AAATCCAGCACAGTTAGCTCTCCACCTGAATCAACTCACTTGAACGAGGCTGGAAACCAATATACACATGCTGAGCACTCTCATCTAAATGCATGAAGAGATTCCCCCAGAGTGTCCTTAGCACGGGCCCATCATCCTTATTGTTTTCCCTTGTCCATTCATCTGTCTGCAAAGAGACAGTTCTAAAGTGTTTGCCTTTTAGCCATTGGAAAAAAAATGAAATCCTAACATTTGCGATGACAGGGATGGACCTACAGGTGATGATGCTGAAAGAAACAAATAAGAGAGA
>NW_006472886.1:0-289 GCF_000325575.1 Pteropus alecto | reverse complement strand
ACACACACACACACACACACACACACTCTGCAGCTCCAGCCAGCAGCCTTCCTAAGCCTGCCAACTGGGCTTATAAGCTTATGGTGAGTGTGGGGGGAACAGAGCAGGTATCATCCTGATCTATTTTACCCGTGCTAGCACCTGATCACCATCTCCTTGCCTTCCAAGGTTACCACAATCATCCGTTTATTAATGAAAGTAAGTGGAACCCTCATACACTGCTGGTGGGAATATGAAATAGCTCAACAACTATGGGAAACAGTTTGGCAGTTTCTCAAAAAGTTAAACA
>NW_006472885.1:0-289 GCF_000325575.1 Pteropus alecto | reverse complement strand
AGACCTGGCTCCCCGATGGCCTCTAGGGGATAGGTGGTATAGGGGAAATCTCATTAGTAGCTAAGGTAGTCAAAGGCTGCACTGATTGGTCAGGACTAGGGGAGGAGGCAGTTGATCATTGCATCAGGTCTTGACGTCGGTCACGGAGTCATTCTGTCTGGTTTCAAGAAGATGCTGGTAAGGTCATTCTGCCTTCATGTGTATGGATCTGCAAGATGTTATCTTCAGTTTGACCAAAACTCTGTTTTTGTGGTCAATAGACCTAAGGCTTTGCTCCTAAGACTGTTTG
>NW_006472884.1:0-289 GCF_000325575.1 Pteropus alecto | reverse complement strand
ATTTCTGTATAACAGTTTATGGAGATATCCTGATGATCTCTTGCCTGTAGGACCTGGAACAAAACCCACATGCCATGTTTGATCATCATCGATAGTCTCTAATGTCTTTTATTTCAGTGCTTAAATTGAATTTAATATAAGGGTAAAATATCCATTTTTACCTTTTTTATGGCATGATGTATCTCAGAAGTGCTGATAATGAAGTTTCATATAATTTGTATTTTATCCGAATTTTTGTTCCCTCCAAATCCTCAGGAAAAAAAAAAAAAACCTTGGGAGAAGTTTTTTG
>NW_006472883.1:0-289 GCF_000325575.1 Pteropus alecto | reverse complement strand
CAGTGGGACAGAATGCCACGTTTCCCCCCAAAAAAGAAATTGAATCCAAAACATTTAAGATCCATGGTGCTCTAGCAAATATTCTGCATTTAAGGAAAATAACAAGTAACTAAATAAACCAGACACACCCAATCCACAGAGTGGACTATGCCCAGATTTTACAGCGGGATTCTAAAAGGGTGAACTTTGATATTGGAAATTCATTCTAGAGAGAATGATATACATTATTTCTTAAAATGCTGAAGAATAAACTGCTAATGGTTGTTTTGTCATTTTAAAATTTTCTTTT
>NW_006472882.1:0-289 GCF_000325575.1 Pteropus alecto | reverse complement strand
CCATTCGTGGAAGGGCCAGAGTAGGGATGCCAACAGGACAGCGGGGGCCAGAGGATATGAACTAGGGGCATGGTTTGAATGGGAGTAGTCCTTCGCCTGCTCTTCATGGTGGGTGGGGGTCCTGACATATAGGAATAAGGGACATGGGAACATAAATTCTCCTTCTGTGTCATCACAATGAAAATAAACACCATTGACTGCATGAATAGCCTGATTCAGATGGGATAAAGTATTTCATAGACAAGATTGAATGCAAACCTCTCAACAAGTCCGCAAAGCAGACTAGACA
>NW_006472881.1:0-289 GCF_000325575.1 Pteropus alecto | reverse complement strand
TCTCTGAAGGCCGCTAGGGTCAGGTCAGCGCGCGAGAGCTGACGGTCCCCCTGCGACCAAATCTCTGTCAGGTGCCTCTAATCCTTGCCCAGGCCTTGCCTTTCCTACGGCCCTGGTCCCTCGGCACGGTCTCCTGCTGAGAGGCCCGACCAGCCCATATCTGACCCAGCCCTCCCCACCGTGGGTGCCGTCTGGGCCCCCAGTCTGCCTCCAGCCAGGACCCTTGTTAGGTCGGTTCGCCCCGAACCCCCTCTGCCCCGACCCTTCCTCAGTGACTCTCCATCCCGAC
>NW_006472880.1:0-289 GCF_000325575.1 Pteropus alecto | reverse complement strand
GGAGCCTCCCACGCGTTCGGAGCCCCTGGCACCGCCGGCGCAGGCCCGAGCTGGGGGGGCGAGCAGCCGGGCCCCGTCGCTCCAGCGGGCCGCCTGCCGTGGGACAGCATGAAGCCCTCGGCCCGAGCCACCGCGTCCCTCGTCCTGGTCCTCATGGAGGGAGGCATGTTGCTTCCCTGTCAGCATCCAGCAGAGTGAGTTAGCACGTCGGCGGTGCCCACTCGTCTCCTTCCGTGGCCTGGAGAGCCACCTGCCGAGGACGGGACTTGCACGTTTTCAGGACATGACC
>NW_006472879.1:0-289 GCF_000325575.1 Pteropus alecto | reverse complement strand
GAACAGAAATGAGAATAGTTTTCAGATGCACTCCAGGACCTGAATAGTCTGTACATCCCATAAAGTTGAACCACATTCACTGGCCCAGCACTTTCTAGAATAAAACTTGGAGCACCTTGCAATAAAAAACACATACACAAGCAGTAATATGGAAACCAAGATTTCCATATAAATATGATTGAAGAGACTCATCATTTCCCCCTTATCCTCATAGAAACAATCTAGATGCAATAAAGAGGCTAAAGAAGAGGAACACATGCCATGTCTATAATTTTAGTGAAATTGAGAG
>NW_006472878.1:0-289 GCF_000325575.1 Pteropus alecto | reverse complement strand
TGGCATCCCTGTAGACGGGGAAAATGGGCACAGGCAAGTGGCAGGGAGAGGCCGCGCGGACATGGACACGGCCCCATGAGGAAGCAGCGGGCGCGCATCGGATCTGCCCGCGGCCCTGGGGAAGAGCCGGCCGCCTGCACCCCATTTTTGCCATGCGCCCCAGGACCAAGAGAGGCCGTTCCCAGGGCCAGGCCGCGGGGCCCTCAGACTCCGTCCAGCATGCTGACGCCACCTGGGGACACGTCCCAGCTCCCGGCCATGGGCCATGGGGACACACCCGCCTCACGGG
>NW_006472877.1:0-289 GCF_000325575.1 Pteropus alecto | reverse complement strand
GGTGGGGTGCAGGTGGAGGTGACTTAGGACACTGTGACGTTCGTTCTGGCCAGAAGCGGGAGGCGGGGTGTCAGGGTGGGACAAGAGAGGGGGAATGGGAATCAGCCAGAGTTGAAACTTTAAACGTGCGTGTGCGTGTGCGTGCGTGTGCGCGTGCATGTGTGTGCGTGCGTGTGTGTGTGTGAGAGAGAGAGGGGGGTGGGGGAGAGATCAAAGAGCTTTCCAGCTAGTAGTCTGAAAAACAGCGTGGAGACGGTAGTTATTCAGAAGCCTGGAGGGGGAGCGTTAG
>NW_006472876.1:0-289 GCF_000325575.1 Pteropus alecto | reverse complement strand
CATAACTCTAACCCTAACAATAATCCTAACTTTTACATCTTACCCTGAACATAAATCTAACCCTAACTATAACCCTAACCTGAAATTTTACACTAACAACACTAACCCTAACCCTAATTTTGACTCTAACCCTAACTCAAACCCTAACACTAAAACTAATCCTAAACTTAACACCTTATTCTAAACCTAATTCTACAATAAATCTAAACCCTAACACTTACTTTAACCAGAACCCTAACCCTGATCCTAACCTGAAACTAAAGCTAATTCTAACCCTAATTCTCACGTG
>NW_006472875.1:0-288 GCF_000325575.1 Pteropus alecto | reverse complement strand
ATTATTGAAAGGTGACCATACCTTACAGTATCAAGCCTTTCCTCTGGTGATAGAACATACTTTGGGCACTAAGACACCTGGATCAAAGCCTGAAGTGTTTTTGTAACTTACTCAAATGAAGAGCCTGGAAACACTGCCAAGCATTGCTTTTATTTACAAGAAGTAGAGTGCAGACAGGAAATACAGAATCTAGCCTAAATTTACTTAATAAATCTTTAGATAGGAGATGTGGCACACAGTAACAAGACCTTCCTGGTAGGAAAAAATGTCGATGGAAGTCCATGGCCC
>NW_006472874.1:0-289 GCF_000325575.1 Pteropus alecto | reverse complement strand
GGGACTCCCATGCAGGCCAAGGTCAGCCACTACCTGTAACTGTCCTGGGGCTACCTGGTAGGAGCTACAAAGCAGTCTGCGTTGGTCAGTGCCTGTGCTGGACCTGGAGGTGCGTGGAGAGGCCATGCTGCACATTGGAATCAAGGCCCCCAGCCCTAGGCCCGGGGCAGCTCAGCAAAAGGCCCAGAGTGCCCCGCACCCAGAGGCTTCCCTGCTGAAAGGACCTTGAGTGGTATGGGAATTAGGTGGGGCAGGGTCCCAGGGAATCACCAGGGTGGAGCAAGCAGAA
>NW_006472873.1:0-289 GCF_000325575.1 Pteropus alecto | reverse complement strand
ACTCTCTGAACTTCCTGGACTTGTATGTTTTCTTCCCCAAATTTGAAAAATTTTAGTTCTTATTTCTTCAAATAAGTTTTCAATCCTTTACTCTCTCTTACTCTATGAAGGACATGTTATGCTTGGTGTCATGCCAAGGTGATTTAGGGTTTAAGTTTGACTTAAGGTTATGATTAAGCTGAAATTTAGAGTCAGTGTTTAATTTAGGATTAGATTAGATTTAGCTTATGTAAGAATATCTGTTAATAACAAAACAAGTACTAACAAGTGTTGAAGAAGTTGTAGGGAA
>NW_006472872.1:0-289 GCF_000325575.1 Pteropus alecto | reverse complement strand
TTTTTTCTGGATTATAATATCTCTTAAAAAACTTATTATAGAAAAATTTAAATATACACAGAAAAGAGATAATCATAAAATAAACCACCATATACCTGTTACCCAGCTTCAACACTTGCCAATCTTTTTCTCTCCATCTCCTCTCACTTTTTAGGGGGGAGAGGAGGATACATTTAAAAAATTTTAAACCAAATCTAAGATACATGCCATTGAACTTATACTTTCGTATTTAGCTCTAATGCAAAAGGGCATTCTTATTTTTACATAATCACAATGCCATTCTCGCACT
>NW_006472871.1:0-289 GCF_000325575.1 Pteropus alecto | reverse complement strand
GCTCAAGATCGCACAGCTGATGTGATGGAAATTCGACCCAAGGTCTGTCTAACAGTTTCCATTGGACATTTTTCTCCTCTGTCCTGGGAAACTAAAAATCTGAAATCACAGAGTGTGGCTGCCCTCACCGGGCAGCCTTGGACGTCCCAGAGGCATCTTTCATGTGCTAGCTGTGAGGTCACGGCCGGCACCATGACGCCCATCTGTCCATGGGCTTGTTTTTATCCTGCATCGCAGACTCCCTGAGGGCAGGGCCCTTGTTCTTATTCATCTTGTCTCCCAGCACCCA
>NW_006472870.1:0-289 GCF_000325575.1 Pteropus alecto | reverse complement strand
CTACTGAACTGTGAATTAAAGGACATAGACACTAAGAGAGTCCAGTCCATGAATCAAATGTTTTGACTGGCATATCAAATGGGTTCATCTCTGGGCTGTGGTCCAAGCTGGTTTAAAGATGAGATTGACTATTTACCTAACTATTGTTTTGTGTATAAGCATTGTATGTGATCGTGCGTGTATGTGCTTGTTTTTTATCTAACCTATTTCCTAAAGGGAAAAAACAATGAAATGAACATATCTATACCCCAAACGACAATAAGACAAATCAAAGTTCAGAGCTTTTAGC
>NW_006472869.1:0-289 GCF_000325575.1 Pteropus alecto | reverse complement strand
CAGAAACCCCCAGTTTGGTTTCAGGAGGGAGGGAGCCAGCCTCAGCTCTATTCTGGGTCCGGGTCAAAGGTCCGAGTTTGCTGTCAGCCTTCCCAGGGACACTACTGGCTCTGGCTCAGGCCTCCCTCCCCATGCCTTGCTTCAGTATGGAGGCCCTGGGGACAGCCCAGAGTTCACTACCACACACTCACACATACTCACATGCTTACACACACACTCACTCACTCACTATGCTTCTGACAATTCTCCGACACCAACTGGATGTTCTCAATTCAATCAAAGCTGACAC
>NW_006472868.1:0-289 GCF_000325575.1 Pteropus alecto | reverse complement strand
TGTAGAATTGCTGTTAACTTCGTAAGAGCTTTGAGGGTTTTTCCAGGGAAATCATTGGGACCTGGAGCTTTCTTTTCTGAAAGGTTTTCGATGACAGATTCGATGTTTTAGTAGATATACATCCATTCATATTCTCTGTGTATTTGGGGGTTAGCTTAGGTAGTTTGTGTCTTTCGAGCAGTTGTTCTATTTTATCACAGTGGCCATAATGCAGTGTGTAGAATTATTCATAGATTCCTTTTCATTTCCATGCAGTCTGTAACATATTTTATTTCTGATATTGGTAAGT
>NW_006472867.1:0-289 GCF_000325575.1 Pteropus alecto | reverse complement strand
GGAGGTGCCACGGAGCCATGCGGGGGAGGGAGGGATGGGGAACAAGGGGGCGGTGGCGAGGAGTGTGGGAGTCAGGAAGCCCACCACAGGAAGATGTTAATATTATCGTCAATAATATTAACGCTGTTATTTGTTAAGGAGGAAAAAGATTCATTCCATTTAGGAGCTCCTCTGGTCCAGCTCACCGGGTGGAGTGGGGCTGGCCCTGCACCCCGAGATTTGCTAGGTGGGAAGCCTGTCTCCCCTGATTGCCGCTTCCCTCTCTCTTCCTCTCTCTGTCTTTTTGTCT
>NW_006472866.1:0-289 GCF_000325575.1 Pteropus alecto | reverse complement strand
TCTCTCGAAGTGCGGATGAGCCAGGGCTGCCTCTGGGACCTGCACCCCTCTGCCGGCCCTTCAGGTGATGGCGTCCCCGCACGCCCCACCCGCCCCTGGGCCAAGGCCGAAGCGGCCCAGGGTCACCTGGAAAGGCTCTCGGGACCCAGGGCAAGGGGCTTTCGGGAGGCAGGCAGCCCGGGTGTGAGGGCGGCTGGGCTCCGCGGTGGCCCCCTCCCCCTTCTCTGCTCCGCCTGTGAATTCGTCACATGACAGACTCTGTGCAGTGGGGGTTTCCTTGCAGCCCCCC
>NW_006472865.1:0-289 GCF_000325575.1 Pteropus alecto | reverse complement strand
AGTGGGGCATCTCAATCTCTTGTCCTAGTGAGAGGGACAAAATTAAAAAGCAATCACATGGTACAAATCACATGGTACCCGTAAGATTCATGCATAGTATATACATTTACCTGTGTTGTACAAATCTGAAGCAAAAGTTTTTATAATAAGAGTCTGAAGACTTAGAAAAAACAATTTCTGCCATTGTATCCGGTGACAACCCAGTACAGTATCTGAATTACCAGAATTCTTCAGGGCTGGTAGTGGTCCTTAGTGAGGTTTTTAGGCATTGACTTGACAACTCATTCGT
>NW_006472864.1:0-289 GCF_000325575.1 Pteropus alecto | reverse complement strand
TCCATTTAACTGATTAAAAATTATTTACATTAGAACATGTCTTATAAAAAGGATGGATTAACTTATAAAATTACGTGTACCTCAGACTGTTCTTAACATCGATCGTCCCCAACAACGTTTGACAGTCCAGGGTCTGGACTCCAAAAAGTTTGTCCGTTCCTGCGGGAGAGACATAAACCCCTGAATGTGTGCAGGGAGGGTTCAAATACGGTGGCTCAGGCTTTACTCATTAGCCCAGCCAGCTAGAGCTGGAGTGAACTTGGCGTTGACCTGGCCCCGCACAGAGGCC
>NW_006472863.1:0-289 GCF_000325575.1 Pteropus alecto | reverse complement strand
GGACCTTTTAACTGTTCAAATTCAGTGCACCTCTGCAACGTAATATTCCCTCCCAGGCTAAAGTTCCCTCTGACAGCTGGCGCAGGCTGCTGATTTATGGCTGCATATTGTCCCACTTCTCCATTTCCACTCCCTACGGAAGGAGCAATGCTTCTACCAAGATGCTAGGATTCATCTGCATTTTCTCCAAACCCTATCTGTTGCTTTGATCTTTGAGTCATCCACAAAAAGCACACAGTGCAAAATCTCGGCTGCCAATATTTTCCTACACAGTACAGAATGCTGTTCT
>NW_006472862.1:0-289 GCF_000325575.1 Pteropus alecto | reverse complement strand
AGATGGTCTCAACAGTGGGCTTAAAATTTCAGTAAACCATATTTATCAGATTTGTTGTTCCATTTACAGAGCTCAGGCAGAGTCGATTTATCATAATTCTTAAGGGCCTGAGGACTTTTGGAATGGTAAATGAGCATTGGTTTCAACCTGAAGTCACCAGCTGCATTACCCTTTAACAAGAGTCAGCCTGTTCTAGGAAGCTTTGAAGCTAGGCATTGACGTCTCTCTAGCTATGAAAGTCCTAGATGGCATCCTCTTCCAGTATAAGGCTGTTTTGTCTACATTGAAA
>NW_006472861.1:0-289 GCF_000325575.1 Pteropus alecto | reverse complement strand
TGAAAGAAATGAGTCCAGCCACTCAACATCTAGAACAGTGTTTCAGGCAAAGTGAGCCATGGGTGCAAAGATGCTGAGGCAGAAATACAGCCAGTGCATCTGAGGGAAGGCAGGAAGGTGTCTGAGAGCAGAGGGGAGTCGAAGGGAACAGGCCAGAGAGCCCGGGACAGGTGGCCAGGACCGGATGGGACAGGGCCCTCGGCCCCTGAAAGGATCCGGCTTTTGCACTGGGCGAGAAGGGCCGTATTGTAGGGTTTTGAGTGAAGTGAAGCGGCTTGACATATCTTAA
>NW_006472860.1:0-289 GCF_000325575.1 Pteropus alecto | reverse complement strand
TAGAAATCTTCCCAGAGCTTATAAATTAGTGTGTTTCCAAGAATAATGTATACATGTACTAAAATAATTTATCCCTCCTTTTATTAAGGATACTATTTAAAAAGGTGAAGGCTCTGCTAGGAGGGAATGTCCGTATGATGCTGTCCGGAGGGGCACCGCTGTCTCCTCAGACACACCGATTCATGAATATCTGCTTCTGTTGCCCAGTTGGTCAGGGTTATGGATTGACGGAATCATGTGGCGCTGGGACAGTTACTGAAGGTAAACATTTTTAATGTGGCAAATAATC
>NW_006472859.1:0-289 GCF_000325575.1 Pteropus alecto | reverse complement strand
TGTCAAATGTTTTTAATAATGTCTAAGATTGTGTAAGTGAGATTTGTCCTCCGTGTTACAAAGCTCCCTTTTGAAGAGAGGGATGATCACGGGAAAGTTCATCATGTAACTTTCACGTTTTCAGCAATTATCATTATAATCACATGGTCGAAATGCCCCTGGCATTCAAACACCTTTCCATCAGTGATACATCCACGAAATTTTACTGACTAAATGGGTCCAACCAGGCACACCCTTCGCACAGAGGTGACTCGCCTCCCACCTGGCCTGTGTCAGAGGACATGCCGGA
>NW_006472858.1:0-289 GCF_000325575.1 Pteropus alecto | reverse complement strand
ATCTCATTGTGGTTTTGATTTTCATTTTCTTAATAGCTAGTGAAGTAGAACATCTTTTTATTGGTCATTTGTATGTCTGTTCAGGTTCTTTGCCCATTTTTTAACTGGATTGTTTTTTTTTTTTTAGTGTTGCTGAATTGTAAGAGTCCTTCATATATTTTGAATTTTAATCCCTTATCAGATATATTGTTTTCAAATATCTTATTCTATTAAATTGGTTGCCTTCGTGTTGTTGATGGTTTCTTGTGCTGTGCAGCTTTTTAGTTTGATACAGTCCCATTTATTTATT
>NW_006472857.1:0-289 GCF_000325575.1 Pteropus alecto | reverse complement strand
CCACTACCATTAGTTGAAAAATTCCATGTGCATATACAGTTTCTGGGGCAGATATATTATATTTCTAATTTACACAGTATGTTGTTATACATCATGTCAGCATACACAATCATAGAAGTGCCGGTAAAAGCATAATCTTAAGAGTTAAGTAGTGGGTAGCCAGGCTCTCAAACACATAATTTATTGTCATAAAACACAGGTCTGTGTTCCATCTCCATGACTTACTAGATTGGTTTCTCAGTGACAGTTATTCAATCTCACCAGGACTTTGTTTTGCATGTAAAAAAAA
>NW_006472856.1:0-289 GCF_000325575.1 Pteropus alecto | reverse complement strand
TCCCAAGGCCTCTTTTTTTTTTTTTTTTTAATGAAAGGGACACAATGTTGACTTATTTACAACTATCCATTGTTTCAATAAGCAGAACACACACTCTGTAAATGAAATGTCATAGTTATTGTAATATTTGTTCATAACACACTTTGTTGTAAAGAAATTAAGGGAGCTGTAGAAATTTAAACTACTAATTAAACATTTACTTTTGCACATTGCATCTCCCCAAATATTTGTGCCTGAATCAAAACTTCCATTGCAGGTTGTGGGTCCCAGGCCTGGCTGGTCCCAGGTC
>NW_006472855.1:0-289 GCF_000325575.1 Pteropus alecto | reverse complement strand
TGGAGATTTTAGCTTCAAAAAAAATTGAGTTTTTTTAGGAGAGATATTGTAAATTTTTTGTATGATGATGATGATGATCCACCTGAGAAAGAACTGTCAATAATGTAGAATTCAAATGCTAAAGTGTAGACTTGAAATGCAAAACTCACATTTTGAGTAGATGGGATTCAACATATAAGTAGAGAGGTTTGCCTAAGACAACAGTATGGATAATTTCACCACCATAGAGAAAGAAATGCTAAGTATGATATGGATCCAGCTAAAATGGTAGATGTGGCTTTGGGAGTGC
>NW_006472854.1:0-288 GCF_000325575.1 Pteropus alecto | reverse complement strand
TTTCCAACCAACCAGGTGCTGAAGCCTCGTTATAGTGTGAGTAATAAGTGGCATGTCTCACTCCACTGGTCCTCTAGAATACCCAAAGCCCAGGTGCAGGCTCCCAGCCTGGAGCTCCTGTGTTACCGGGTGCGGAAAACCTCAGATTCTTTCCAGACCCCACTCTGCTGAAGACCTGGCACCTCACCCTCCCTACTGAAGCCTTGTTCTGATCTTTGTGTTGCTAAACAAGAGACCTGCAAAAAACATATGGCTTGGCTGTGGGGCCTGTTCTTATTCCCAGCAGGT
>NW_006472853.1:0-289 GCF_000325575.1 Pteropus alecto | reverse complement strand
CGATCTATTAATGCCATGTGGCCAGCCACCGGGGAAATATCAAGGGAGATGACAAGTCATCCACCTGCTACCTGAAATTGCCACAGTGATGCCAGATTTTCCCGGGGCGGCCCTTTCTGAGATGCCGGACGCGCTAATGTTCTGTTACTGCGCTTTCGGATTCCCTCGGGCTCGCGCCGGTACAGCCGCGGCCGGCGGTGTGGACGCGGGTCAGCTTCCCGCCCACAGCCCAGGACGTCCCGCCTCACACGCTGGCAGCGCCGTGGGAAGTCCCCGGCGCCGATGTCCT
>NW_006472852.1:0-289 GCF_000325575.1 Pteropus alecto | reverse complement strand
GACAGAGAAAGACAAATACCATACAATTTCACTTAGATGTGGAATCCAAAGAACAATGTAAACTAACAAACGAAACAGAAACAAACTCAGACACAGAACGAACTGATAGTCGCCAGATGGGACGGGGCTTGAGTGTTGGCTGAAACGGTGCCGGGATGAAGAAGTACAAATTAGCAGTCACTTGTCACGGGGATGTGAAGCACAGCACAGGGCAGACAGTCGGAAATGTCGTAACAACCACGTAGGGGTCAGACAGGTTAGACTTACCAGGGCATCACTTCATAAGTTA
>NW_006472851.1:0-289 GCF_000325575.1 Pteropus alecto | reverse complement strand
GCTTCAGCCAACCCTCCAGGGCCCTTCATCGAAGCGCTCATGTGGACATTTTGAGATAAGCCACATTTTGAAATAAGCCACAAGGTGACACATGTGGACATTTTGAAATTAGCCACTGCGGGCTTTCGGAGGACGCGAAGATGGGGTGTGCTTTTAAAAATATTTGAGACTTTCCGGGGAGGATCTCTCTGGTAAGGAGATTTTTTTTAAAACCTCATAATTTGTTTTTAATGGCGATCTTTAAAGGACTGAATGCACTTGACCTTGGACCATAAGGGTGACCGAATCT
>NW_006472850.1:0-289 GCF_000325575.1 Pteropus alecto | reverse complement strand
GGCTTCCCACGCGTCCTCGTTTTAATGACGGTGCCGTTCGGAATGGATGCTCCGTCAGTGTGCACCTCGCCGCATCTCTGCAGGCCAGGCTGGCTGAGCCGTGAGCGCCGACTCACCTCACACCGGGATCCAGGTCACACCAGGGACCCAACTCACACCGGGGCCTGCTTCACACCGGGACCCGCCGCACACTGTCGGCTCACCCACCGCCGAGCGGAAAGGCCTGTGGTCTGCTCCCGGCACCGCGAGGCCTCGCGTTTCTAAGGCTGGAGCAAAGTCAAGTGCACTT
>NW_006472849.1:0-289 GCF_000325575.1 Pteropus alecto | reverse complement strand
CTATTAACACCTGATCTTTCAGGCTACCATTGTACCGAGCCATTCTAACTATGGAACATGCAGAAATGGTTTAACGTGTAAACAAAGCTTTCACCAGAATTGGTCTAATATTGTCTTTAATGAAATTATCCGGCTTGGGAGATGTCAGATAATTTAACAGAAAAGGTACAATTCACCTGAAGCATTATAATCATTAGTCTTCTTAGGCAAAACAAAGATTTTTGGGATCAGCTAAGAGCAAGAGAAAATGCTAGGAACTAGAAAAAGGCCAAAGTGAGGTGAGGGGAAC
>NW_006472848.1:0-289 GCF_000325575.1 Pteropus alecto | reverse complement strand
GCTTCAGCCAACCCTCCAGGGCCCTTCATCGAAGCACTCATGTGGACATTTTGAAATAAGCCACATTTTGAAATAAGCCACAAGGTGACGCATGTGGACATTTTGAAATTAGCCACTGTGGGCTTTCGGAGGGCACGAAGATGGGGTGTGCTTTTAAAAACATTTGAGACTTTCCGGGGAGGATCTCACTGGTAAGGAGACTTTTTTTAAAACCTCATAATTTGTTTTTAATGGAGATCTTTAAAGGACTGAACGCACTTGACCTTGGACCATAAGGGTGACCGAATCT
>NW_006472847.1:0-289 GCF_000325575.1 Pteropus alecto | reverse complement strand
CTGAGGATAAAGCCAATGCCATGGAAGCAGGAATATAGAATAGGAGGAAGGAGCTGGTTGGAAGGACACAGTGGGAAACCCTGGATCAAGCCGTCCCTGAAGCCCATAAGGTTTCTTCTCCTAGGACATTCAGTCACACCAGCCAAAAAATTCCCATTTGCATAAGCCTGTTTGAGTTGGGTTTTTGTCACCACAGCTGGAGCATCCTAACTGCCACACAGAGGAAAGGAAGATAGTTCAGGATGGAGGCCCCGTGTTGGCCTATGAGGTGGCGTGAGTCCCTTACTGC
>NW_006472846.1:0-289 GCF_000325575.1 Pteropus alecto | reverse complement strand
CACACACAGTCCTCCCCACCCCGCGGAGGGCTCCTAGCCCGGCACCGCGCTCAGGCCGTTGAGAGGCAAGGCCGCCACCAGAATGGCCTCTCTGGCCTGCAGTGTCCTTGGGGGTGACCTCGCGGTGCTGGCCGTTCTCAGCTCCCCTCTCCCCCAAGGCAGGGGAAGCAGCGGTCACCAAACACGCATTTCAGGACAGTCTGGGACGAACGCGGGAACCTGGGCCCTTGGCCCGCGATGCCGGCATCGCTCCGACGGGCGGGTCTCTGCTCTCCGCCTCCTTCCGGAA
>NW_006472845.1:0-288 GCF_000325575.1 Pteropus alecto | reverse complement strand
AAAGCAAAAAGATGAACAAGACAAACCAACAAACACCGATAGACTTGGACAACAGTTTAGTGGTGACTTTTGGGAAAGGGGCGTGGTAGAAAAGGGCAAAGGGCCTCAATGTATGGTGACAGAGGATTGACTTTTGATGGTAAGCACACAATGCAATATACGCGTGACGTATTATCAAATTGTACACCTGAAAGCTATGTATTGTGATGAACCAGTGTCCCCTTGTTCAAATTCAAAAAGAATAAAATGTCTATACATATATTGTTTATGGCAGTTTCTCTTACTTCA
>NW_006472844.1:0-288 GCF_000325575.1 Pteropus alecto | reverse complement strand
AATTGTTTCCATACTACCTGCTGTGACAACGGAAACTGGCCGGGAGTGCCAGGTCTTTATCAATGCTTTAATAAAAACCGTGCAAAAGTAACACCTGTGAATCATCGTTTATCGAAAACCTCCATGTACTCAATAAATACACTAAGAGAAACAACCTTGTGCAGTAATGCGTTTGGAAAAACTCTAGGAATAGAGTCAGAGGAAAGTATCCCTTAAGAGTGTTTTCCAGGTCTGAAATTCTTTGCCAGAATTATTGAATGGAAATTTCAGACTTGCTAGGAAAAAAGA
>NW_006472843.1:0-288 GCF_000325575.1 Pteropus alecto | reverse complement strand
TTGAGGCTGGCAGGCTCGATTATGTCAGCGTTCATGAGTTTAGCCTTCCTGTGTCTATTGGCTTTGTTTAGTTCTGTGGACATAACTGTACTTTCCTAAGCACAGAGGGCCACTTGACAAGCATGTGGCATCAACCAGAAGGAGAAATCACACTGGCAAGTGGGAAGAGCTCAGCCTCAACATGTCATCACCCTGAGGGGAAAAGCGGCCCCAAATGTGTCCCTGGTAACACCATCATTTGCACCTTTCCTTTAACCTGCCCCTTCCCTCCATTGCCTTTAGAATGTG
>NW_006472842.1:0-288 GCF_000325575.1 Pteropus alecto | reverse complement strand
TTAAACAAAGACGGAAGGTCTAGACAAACTTTCCTTTGATTTCTGACTTGGGTGTTTACTAGCTTTGATACTTGGACAAAATAACATTATCGATGGATTCTAAATTTTATCATCTGCCTGCTGGGAATCATACAACTCTCTTGTGATTTTTGTTGAGAAAATAAAAGTGAATGTCTGTTATGTAAGCCCATAAAACAGAACTTGGTGCCGAATCATCTCTTCTTGCTCCAGATCTCTGAGCTTCTTTGCCAAATTAAAATATAAATGTTAAATCCACTTTGCTGAGAC
>NW_006472841.1:0-288 GCF_000325575.1 Pteropus alecto | reverse complement strand
TCATCATCATCATCATCATCATCATCATCAGTATGATTATCACAAAGAGGAAGTATATAAATGCCATAAAGTTAAATAAAATTCCTAATACTGAGTTATAAAAGGAAATTGTTTTCATATGGGTATTAAATAGGGAATACCAAAAAATAGAGCAGAAAGTATGTATATTTTTACCGTAAAGAGAAGAATTTAAGTAATAAACATTATTGGAAAACATAATGAAAGTGCCTTATTATAGGTCCATACTTTGGTGTACATGGCAAGACTATAAATTTACAGAAAACTCAT
>NW_006472840.1:0-288 GCF_000325575.1 Pteropus alecto | reverse complement strand
TTACAGCCGGTGGAGTACTTGCACTGATATTGCTTAATTATATCTTCTCAACAAAACTGGTATATAGATGGCAATATTTTTGTATTTTATCAATGAGAAAATAGATGTTAGTAAACATGTCTAACATCATAGATAAGTTGTGAGATGCAGTTTTCTGACTCCAAATCTCATATTTTTTCCCCACTGTTTTTACAGCTGTTCCCTAACTGACTTAATGGTAGAATGGTCCAAAGGGTCATCATTTAATTCACTATATTGAGTGCTGCTATGTTTCAGGTATTGCTGCCT
>NW_006472839.1:0-288 GCF_000325575.1 Pteropus alecto | reverse complement strand
CCTGCCCAAGGCCACACAGTGTGGTCTCGGACTTCAGGTCGGACCCCACGTCCTTTTGGCTCACCCTCAAAATTAGGGGGAGTGTGGAAATGCTACACTCGGTGTTCGATGGCTTTAAAATGGCGTTCATGCCGTCGAGGCAGTGGGAGAAAATGTTTGCAAGCCACGGACTGAGGCGGGCCTGGCACCCGTCACACACGCAGAACTCTCACGACTCAGTGACAGACAGATGAGTGGCTTCAACTCAGAGTGCGCTCAGCAGTCTGCCCCAGCCCCCCGTCCTCCCGC
>NW_006472838.1:0-288 GCF_000325575.1 Pteropus alecto | reverse complement strand
AACTGTCCATTGACAGATGAATGGATAAACGAAATGTGATATGTCCATACAAGGGACTATTATTCAGCCTGTAAAAGGAAGGAAATTCTGATGCATGATACAATATGGATGAACCTTCAGGACACTATGTTAACACTATGAAATAAGCCAGAAGCAAAATGACAAATACGTCTGACTCCATTCATATGAGGCACTTACAGCCGTCAAATTTATAGACAAAAAGAATTGTGGTTGCCAGGGGCAAGGGGTACCAGGAATGGGGAGTTAGTGTTTAATGGGTACAGAGTT
>NW_006472837.1:0-288 GCF_000325575.1 Pteropus alecto | reverse complement strand
TAATTTCTATGTATATCCAGTTGACTATCAATTCACTTGGTTTCCATTTAAAAGCCAATACTCGATGCAATGATTTTTGGAGCGACTTGGGTATGCAAGTTTCCTTTTTCGAGCAAAAATCTCACGCTTCTCTGGGGAAATCCTCATGTGGGCTGAGGAAGAGCTAGAAGCCTGGGTGCTTGGCGAAGTGTGAGCTGCGGGGAAAGCAGCGTGAAATGAACAAGATCTCAGAGCTGCCGAAGGCAGATCCCGGCCACGTGGGCGTCGTGGGTCATGGGGCGGCATCAG
>NW_006472836.1:0-288 GCF_000325575.1 Pteropus alecto | reverse complement strand
TCAGACACGGCCACTGGCACTGGGCCGAGGTGGCGACCTCAGCGCTGGTCACTGTGGACAAGGCCCATGTTTTCACCGACCCAACACGCTTAGGCTGCCTTCTCGCGTTTTGCCTGGAAGGGGCCGCGTCTGAGGCACAGGCAGACACACTCAGGGAGAATCTGCACACGACGGCCACGGGCACGCGGCCTCCACGGCACTTTGGCCCCGAGCACTTACTGGCCAGGAAGCTGTTCTGCTGCAGGAGCTCGCGTGCCGTGGCCTCCAGGTCAGTGACGGACGGCAGGG
>NW_006472835.1:0-288 GCF_000325575.1 Pteropus alecto | reverse complement strand
ATGAAGCAGGATTCCCTTTAGCAAGGCTCTGTGCCTGCCTAGTCTGCCATTCAGGTGTGTCCTCCTCACAGCTCCAGCTATGGTCGAAGCAGGCTACCAGTTGTGATGAACCAAAGGCCTCCTGGGAGGGGCCCAGTTGAAGGCCAAGTTCAGCCACAGCATGTGCACTTCTGGGATCACCTGGTAAGAGTCAACAAGCAATCTGTAGATGGCTACCACCCATGTTGGACTTATAGGTGCTTTGAGAAGCCAAGCCAGTAACTGAGGCTGGCTGCCGCTAGTGCTGGG
>NW_006472834.1:0-288 GCF_000325575.1 Pteropus alecto | reverse complement strand
GAGAAAATTATATTGCAAATATTTTCCATTTATAAATTTCTATTTATTTTAGTACTATATAAACATATTTGCTCCCACAAAGGGAGTTTTATAATATAATTTTTATGTATTTATAATGGAGGTAAATATTAAGATTTCTTAGAGAAATATTATTCTACACCTTCTCATTATATTACAGAAATAGTCTGTTGATCATGGGTTTATTATACAAATACACAGAAAGGCAAACACACATGCTTACCCAATTCTTATTTTGACCTTACATAAATATTAATAATAAATTACATT
>NW_006472833.1:0-288 GCF_000325575.1 Pteropus alecto | reverse complement strand
CAGTCCGACCAGCTTTAACTACGAGCCACGCTCGCCCTTTTAGTGTGAAACACATTTTCCAAAGATTCCAGCCTTCGCTCGGCCTCCTCCTTGCTCACCTGAGTCCGCAGCAAAAAGAGACGAGGCTCTTTCTTTTCTGCAGCTCTTGAAGCAAATGTAAAAAACTGGAAATACTTCGAAGTACTACAAAGGGAGGCGACAGCTATGACGCGTAAGGGAACACGTCACGGGGTCCGAGGGGAGAGCGGGGCTGAGCACGAGGCAGGGGTTCGACCTCCCGTCAGGGAG
>NW_006472832.1:0-288 GCF_000325575.1 Pteropus alecto | reverse complement strand
AGCTATCTGACTCATTTGTAAAAATCTTCACATAATTATTGACTTATATCATTTAAAAATACAACAAAACCCACAACTCTTAGACAAGCTGTTATGTGCCAAATAATGTGCCAGTTGCACAGTCCCCTGTGAGGTGAGGGAGACTCCAGATTCTGTTTTGCTGGTTTATTTCTTTCCTGGAGCCATTTGACGTAGGTCTTTACCATGTTTGCAGAGTAAATTCAGCCATCTTGAGTGCAAATCTTATAATCAATGAAATAGAAAGAAAGAAAGAAAGAAAGAAAGAAA
>NW_006472831.1:0-288 GCF_000325575.1 Pteropus alecto | reverse complement strand
TAAAACCATGGAAATCATATTACAGAAATCAAACAAAGTGAACTTTGTTTGTCTAGAGCCTTGCTACTCAATGTATGTTCCCCCAGAGCAGCAGCATCATCTTCATCTGAGAGGTGGCTAGAAATGCAGATTCTCAAGCTGCACCTCCAGACCTACAGAACCAGAATTTATTTTTCAATGAGATCTTTAGGAGGTTTGTGCCCACATTAACATTTGAGGAATCTGAGATCCCACAGCAGAGGGCAGCAGATTGATGTGTTTATCAAGGCACTTGGATCAGACAGAACT
>NW_006472830.1:0-288 GCF_000325575.1 Pteropus alecto | reverse complement strand
GTCTGTCGTTTTCACGGGTCAAGGTTGAGGGCTACCTGAGAAGAAGGCTCAGAGGAACCTGGCTAAAGTTTGGCCAAGGACGTAGCCCGTCAGTATCAAAGACAGCAATGCAGAGTAGAGTTCATATGGAATCTCAACAGACCCTGATTGGTCGAAGCCATCCCGAAAAGGGACAAAGACAAAGCTCTCATAGTTTCTGGTCTCAAAACTTATTACAAAGCTACAGTACTTCAAACAGTGTGGGCCTGGCATAGAGCCAGACATGTAGACCAACGGAGTAGAATACAG
>NW_006472829.1:0-288 GCF_000325575.1 Pteropus alecto | reverse complement strand
ACCTGAAACTAATATAATGTTGTATGTCAACTGTAGTTAAAAAATACAAAACACATTTTTAAAATACTGGTAAACATTCAGAACTCTTAGCCAGCGTAAAGCCCTGGACCCAATGTAGCCGTGAACGTTGTCGTGGCAGCGTGGTTTTAACCTTCACGTGTTGGAGCATTGTTGGATGAAGGAACTTTCTAGTAATCATTAGCAGGAGGGTGTTGATCACGCAGTGGGTGTAGACTTGAGGACTGAATATTTCGAGTTTGGAAATTTGTTTTTGGTTCCATTGACTCT
>NW_006472828.1:0-288 GCF_000325575.1 Pteropus alecto | reverse complement strand
GAAGCCGCTCCGCTATCCCAGCCAGCACAGGGCGCCCGCCGCGCCTCGGAGCGCACGTTCAGCGCTTTCTCCTACACATTCCCTGGACATTATGCGGCCGAGCAGCCGAGCCCCAGTCCTCCTCCACCTACTACTCCTCCGGCTCCTCCTGCGGCCCGAGTGGCTCAGCTCTCGGCAGGCGGCGGCGTTGCTCAGCCGAGCAGAGACGGGACCCTCCCGGCGAGACCTCAGCGACTCCTAAAGTCAAAAGTTGGCGGCGGGCGCCGGGCTCCGCGCGCTCTCCGCGGC
>NW_006472827.1:0-288 GCF_000325575.1 Pteropus alecto | reverse complement strand
AATTATAAAACAAACAACTTGGAGAACCACTTGAAGTCCAGCTGATCATAACACATACATATGAAGATATAAAGAAAAAGCCACATCGAGACCTGTAGGAGGACGGAGACGGAGTGGGCTGGTTCCCATACCCGCACATGTAGGGCTGAGCACCTGGGAGGCAGAACATTGCTGCAGAGGTCCCCCCCAAAAGAACAAGGGGTCCCAGCCCCGCACAGGGGCTCCACATCCCAGGGTTCCAGTCCCGGGAAGAAGCGTTTCCACAAAATCTGACTGTAAAAATCAGTG
>NW_006472826.1:0-288 GCF_000325575.1 Pteropus alecto | reverse complement strand
TTCCCAGCAGCACGTGACGAGCACGAGTTCTTTGCGTGACAGTCAAGGCGTTTTTGTAGCTTTTTGCTGTGCGAATTGACCTCTGATTTTTTACAGATTTATATAAAACGGTTTACAAATCTATCACAAGAACCTCTCAGATGTTATCAGAGTAACGACCAACGTCACCTCTGGTGCCTGGCGCAAGCACCGTGACCCTTCCTAAATGACTTCCTCGAGTTTTCAAGTGCGATCAGCACTTGGGGGCGGAGCTGCACGGGTGCACGCTGCTCCGGGTGGGGGGCTCGG
>NW_006472825.1:0-288 GCF_000325575.1 Pteropus alecto | reverse complement strand
AAGCCTCACTGTGGCCACCTCACAAAACGCCGTCGGCCCTGGCCTGGGTGAAGGGAGTGTCCTCCGGTCCCTCCGCAGTACAGACCCGCGGTAAGCCTCGCTTCCTCGGCACGGTGCCCAGGCCACCGTGAGCCCCGGTCCAGCCCGGTCCGTCAGTGTCCAGCTCTGCAGGGGGTGAGCGTGGCAGATGGCTGCGGGAAGCACGTGGGGCCACAAGTCTCTGGTCGGCTCCTCAGGCCGATGCGTCTGGCGAAACCTCGAGGGCCTGAGCCGGCGGATGTCTGTGCC
>NW_006472824.1:0-288 GCF_000325575.1 Pteropus alecto | reverse complement strand
TGGACTGAATGTTTGTGTCCCCCCAAAATTGGTATGAGGAAACCCTACTCTTCAGTGTGATGTTTTTAAGAGACAGGGCCTTGGAGAGGTAATTAGGATTAGATGAGGGTGAAATCTTCATGAATGGGATTAGTGCCCTTCTAAGAGTCGCAAGAGACCATGCTTCCTCTCCCTGCTTTTTCAGCCAAGCGAGGATATGAGGAGTCCGTAACCTGGAAGAGGGTTCTCACCAATCCCAACCATGCTGTCACCCTGATCTTGAACTTCCAGCCTCCAGAACTATGAGAA
>NW_006472823.1:0-288 GCF_000325575.1 Pteropus alecto | reverse complement strand
TGGTAAAGTCTTTTGATGGGTAGCCCATCTCATTGCACTTTATAAGGGGCCTGGCTCTGGTTCTTCATATCCCTTTATTTAACCCAAATGATCCGAAAACAGTCTTAGCAGGGATCAGACAGTTGAAATTATAGGAACAGCTTGCCCCAAATACCTCAGAGGCAACAGATTTAATGAATGAATCGACTCTCTCAGTGGTTAGTATTTAGTTTACATGAACGTTAAAAATGTTGCTTTCCTCCTACTGTGCTCATCTTGCCATACTCCAGGCCCCAGCTCCTGTTCTTC
>NW_006472822.1:0-288 GCF_000325575.1 Pteropus alecto | reverse complement strand
ATTATTATTTATTTATTTATTTATTTTTTAGAGGATGGATTATTTGGAGTCAGCTCTTATGTACGGTCACTATGATCAAAACAATTTAAGGGGCACCTGTTTGTACCTAGAGAAATACTGAGAATTGTTTAGTGTTGTCTAAGGGACGTCTTTCCTATTCTATACTATGCTTACTTTGTCAGGGGTACAGTCTATGGCACAAGTAACCTCATGCTTAGACTAAATTTGTGGTGGGAGAGCTGCACTAATGTTGCTGGAGAGTGGGGATCCTCTCCCGGCACGTTGTCC
>NW_006472821.1:0-288 GCF_000325575.1 Pteropus alecto | reverse complement strand
CCCTGAGCAGAACGCTAGGCCTAGGGGCTCAGGGATCGTACATACGCTCTGTTCATTGTTGCTTCCTCAACGGCATCTGCTACATGGTCCTCGATAAACATTTTGTTGAAGGAGCACGTGAATGAATGAGCCAGGCCCTGTCCTGGACACGGGATGCAGAAGTGATTCAGATATGGCTCCACCTTGCCCTAAAGGGTTGCAGTCTATGAAGTGACACTTCTACCTAAACCATAGCACACAGGACTGAAGCAGCTCACTGAGCGTCGATGCAGAGATGAGTTAGGCATA
>NW_006472820.1:0-288 GCF_000325575.1 Pteropus alecto | reverse complement strand
TTTCCCTCTGGTAATCATTTAACTGTTATCTGTTTCTATGAGAATTGCTTTTATTTATGATCTAGATATTTATTCCAATTTATAAATTACTTACCATAGTAGGATATATTGATATAAGTTCTCTTCTATGGGAATATGGTAAAAGCAAGTGTCAAAAGTAAATGATGAATATCTCCTTCTCTAATATTATAAAATATTCAGTTATTTCAAGAAGAAATTTAATTTCAGTGCTTTTCTGGAGAACAATTCAAATCAGATATGCAATCTGGAAATTATATATATCTGCTA
>NW_006472819.1:0-288 GCF_000325575.1 Pteropus alecto | reverse complement strand
AATACAATCCCCTTTGTGTGTTCCTGCAGTTTTCACATTTAACCAAGTCACATACAGGCATTTTGAACATGATAAATATTTATAATAAATATAAAAAAACTACGGTGTAACTTTCAATTTTTAGGTTGTTATGAAAATTTTGTAACTTTTTCCATCCGTTTACTTTTTAATACTTTATATTTTGCAGTCTTAAATTTTCTATTATTTTAAATTCAGAAAAATAGATGCTACTGATAGCAATGTAAGGGGAATAGAACATAAGTTATAAAACATTTATGTTGTTTTAAG
>NW_006472818.1:0-288 GCF_000325575.1 Pteropus alecto | reverse complement strand
GATAGGGTTAGGGTTATATTTAGTTTTAGAGTAAATGTTAGGGTTAGGGTTCGGTTTAGTGTAAGTCGTCAGGTTTAGGTTTCTTGTTCGTGTAAAATTTAGGGTTAGAGTTAGTGTTAATGTTCGGATTAGAATTAGGATCATGCTTAGGTTTAGTTTTAGTTTTAGGATCAGTGTTCGGGTTAATGTTAGTGTTAGGGTTAGAGTTAGGGTTTATTTTAGAGTTAAAGTTCGGGTTATGATTATGTTAAGTTTAAGGGGTGATGTTCAGGGTTATTGTTAGTTTAA
>NW_006472817.1:0-288 GCF_000325575.1 Pteropus alecto | reverse complement strand
TAACAAAATTCAACATCCATTTATGATAAAAACTCCTAACAATGTGGGTATAGAAGGAACTCACCTCAACATGATAAAGGCTATATATGACAATGCCATAGCTAACATCATACTTAGTGGTGAAAAGCTAAAAGCTTTTTCTCCAGGACCAAGAACAAGAATGTTCACTTTCACCACAATTATTTAATACAGTATTGGAAGTACCAGCCGCAGAAATCAGACAAAAAAATACAAATAAAAGGCATTCAAATTGGAAAGAAAGTAAAACTGTCACTATTTGCAGATGAT
>NW_006472816.1:0-288 GCF_000325575.1 Pteropus alecto | reverse complement strand
ACTATTTCAGGAATTTGGGAGCACCTTACCTGGGTGCTTCTGGCTTTGGGTATCTCACGAAGTTGCAGTCAAGACGTCACCTGAAAGCTCAAAGGGGCTAATAGATCCACTTAGAAGATGGCCCACTCACATGACAGGCCCATGTCGTGCTGGCTGTTGGCAGAGGCCTTGGTGCCTCATCATGTGTACCTCTCCATAAGACTCAAATGTCCTTATGACACGGCAACCAACTTCCCCAGAGCAAGTGACTCAAGAGTACAAGCCAAAAGCTGCAATGTCTTATGTGAC
>NW_006472815.1:0-288 GCF_000325575.1 Pteropus alecto | reverse complement strand
CCCGGCCTCTGCCCCTCACCCATGGTGACCCCTTTCGATGGCTGGCTCAGGCCGTAGTCGCAAGGTTCCCCGTCCTGGGCAGCTGAAGCCACAGACACTTGCTTCTCACAGTTCTTGAGACTGGAAGTCTAAGGTCGGGTGCCGGCAGGTCCCCCTTTCTGACTTAAGGGGGTGTCTTCCCACTGCATCTTCATGTGGCGGGGCGCAGAGAGAGCGCTCCCCCTGTCTGTGGAAATGTGTGGATGGCACCACATCCAGGGACGCTGCCTGCGAGGCTCAAGCCCTTGT
>NW_006472814.1:0-288 GCF_000325575.1 Pteropus alecto | reverse complement strand
TTTTTTTTTTTTACCGAAAATAAACATTTTTATTTTTTTCCTTTTTGAAATATGAATATAGTTAACAGTTTGGCTGGTATGTAATTCTAGGTTCAGATTAATTCTCTCATAATTTTATATAATAAATGAATCTCTAAAAGATTTATGTGAATTCCATTTTTTAAAAAGAGTATTTTTTTGAGTCGTTTCAGGTTCACAGCAAAATTGGGAGGAAGGTACAGAGATTTCCCTTATACCCCGTGGCCCCACACATGCATAGACGCCCCCATTTTCAACACCCGCCCCCCC
>NW_006472813.1:0-285 GCF_000325575.1 Pteropus alecto | reverse complement strand
TGATGGGTCTTCCACCCACCTCTTTCTTACCCACAGGAATCCAGTGTTGTCCGTTTCCTTTAATTCTTTCCAGAGATGTATTAAGCGACTAAAAGCAAATGCAATCTATTTTTATTTTGTAAAGAAATGCCCTCACTTTTTTTCTGGTGAAAAATTAACGCGGGCTCCAACATTCTGCAGATTTGAATGATTGCCTTTCTACTGGTAATATGGCTCCTCTTTGTACATCTGGAGGCTAGATTCCTAGAACAAGAATTTCTACCGCCCCTTAAAATTCAAACTACA
>NW_006472812.1:0-288 GCF_000325575.1 Pteropus alecto | reverse complement strand
CCCCTGACTGAGAAACCTGCTTCGCCTTCCTGTTCTTTGTTCCACCAGTCCAGAAGCGCTGAGAAGTTAATGACCTCCCCATTCCCCAGAAACTCTCAACATTGGACAGATGGGAATTGGGATATCAACATCCCAGCTCCCTTGTTCTCAGAGCAGGATAACCCTGGGATGTCTATGTGACTCCCAAGCGTTCTCCAGAGAATTTAGCTCCAGTTGCCCAGTGGTAGTTGGCTTGACAATGCGCCCTTTCTTGGAAGACTTTCTTTGCTTATTTCATTTTTCTCTATC
>NW_006472811.1:0-288 GCF_000325575.1 Pteropus alecto | reverse complement strand
CTGGAAGCAGTCAATGTTCTCAGGAATCTATTAGCGGGGAGAGCACGAAGATATGGAATAAAAGAGAAAAGTTGCTAAATACGGCAGCCTTGTGCAAAAGTTTACTTAGAAAGGAAGTCAGAGTTGATGGTAAGCGGCGAATCTGAGCGGAGTCCTAAGAGTCTGACAGGTGGGGCAGGGCACTCCTGGGTTGAAAACAGCAGAGCTAAAGTCAGCATGAAGAGTAATGAAACCTCTAGGCTCACCTCAGTTGCTTGTTATAAAGGCAGAGTCCTATACCTACTGGAT
>NW_006472810.1:0-288 GCF_000325575.1 Pteropus alecto | reverse complement strand
AAATGTAGATTTAACATGAACCCTCAACCTTGACTTTCTCTTCTACAGCTCTTCCCAGCACAATTGGTAAAGAGGTACATGATCAAGTACAGTTTTTCATTCCTATTCTGTGAATATATTTCACCACAAAGTGTCAGTGGTTGGTGAGGCAGCCTAGAACCAGGAGCATGACAGTCAACAAAGATCAAAAGCATGGCTCGTTGGAATCAGAAGCATTTAGACAGAGCCCACAATGCGCTAGACAAAGGCACCTTCTCTCTGTGTCTCTCTCTGTCTCTCTCTGTCTCT
>NW_006472809.1:0-288 GCF_000325575.1 Pteropus alecto | reverse complement strand
TTTTTTCCCACTATTACGTGGGCCCCCACTACAAAATGCTACAATAAATATGATTTAAGCATGCTCTTAAGCAGAGGCCAAATGAAGTGAAGGAGTAAATTATGCATCTACCTGGGGTAAAAGCACTCAAGGTAGAGGAACAAGCAGCTGCAAAAGCCCTAGGGCAGTAAATGTTTGCCATGTGAGAACAACAGCAAATGCAGTGAGGGTGGAGGAAATTAGTAAGAGAGGAGGCAGTAGCTGATGCCAGAGAGGTGGCAGGGAGCCAGATATAGTAGAGTTTTGTAG
>NW_006472808.1:0-288 GCF_000325575.1 Pteropus alecto | reverse complement strand
CCATCGCCTGAGACAAATAAATGCAAGTGTTTTTACTGTCAGAATCCCCAGCCCTCTAATACACTTTAGATTTGCTCAGGGTGAAGCTCCTGGAACACATATTGGGGTCTCCAGAGAAGAAGCTCACATGGGAGCATGTGGCAGCATGGACTGGTTACCCGGGACCTACCCCAGGGCCCAAGTCATTGCAGAAGGAGATGGTTCTAGAGATAGTGGGCAATGTAGGATAGGCACTCAGGGCCCAGATGCACCTGCCTCAGGGGTGGTAACATGGGACAGTGGTCATGA
>NW_006472807.1:0-288 GCF_000325575.1 Pteropus alecto | reverse complement strand
AGTGTGCACGATATGTCTCTCCATAGTCTTTGCAATTCACTTTAATTTTTTATTAAGAGGCCTTATTTTGCCAGGCAGTGGAAACTTAATTTCATCAATACAGGTAGGTCTCCTGCTCTTCCCTGCAGTTGTTTCTAAGGGGCATTGGGGGAAGATATTGCTAGAAGTGGGCATTGGTTTCAGCCATCGCCTTCCTATACTTGTATCTGTGGAGACATATTTATTTCATCTGGGTCCCACATTTCTGACTACAGCTCCTGGGCTCAGCTGTCTCAGTGACTTCCAGGA
>NW_006472806.1:0-288 GCF_000325575.1 Pteropus alecto | reverse complement strand
CTGTCCTTTTCTTCGGGGAAGAATGTGGGGCTTGAGGAGAGCAGTGAAGTTCTAGAAACACCTCAATGGGGATGGAACAGGCAGCTGATTAGGGAGAGGCTTTGCCAAGAAGATCCGCTGGGGCCCCGCCGAGGCTGGCGACAGCACATTTGTAGTTGAAGCATCTGATCAGCGATGGGATTTTTCTCCAGCGCTGCCCAGCAGTCTAAGGATGTACTGAAGTTCAACATTCCACACGTGGAGCCAACACGATCCACTGTGTCGCCAGGGGAGAGGGCGGCTGCTCTG
>NW_006472805.1:0-288 GCF_000325575.1 Pteropus alecto | reverse complement strand
GGGGGTCACCAAGGAAAGCTCCTGATGAATCTAATTTCAATTAGCACATGGGGTTCCCCAAGGATGGCCAAGCAGAGAGCTGCAATAACCTGGGTCCCCGAGGCTTTGATGATTATGTGACTGGATTTTTTTTTTTTACCTCTTGACTTCCCACTGTGTAATCTGCTATATAAATTAGTGCAAGCAGGGGTTTCTTTTATGTGTAGCCCGGACTAGTACAATATGCCACCCCCCTGTGAGGAATTGGCCTTCATTCAGGCAATGTTCAATAAAGTATGCTTTTTCCTT
>NW_006472804.1:0-288 GCF_000325575.1 Pteropus alecto | reverse complement strand
GGGTATTATGCTAAGTGAAATAAGTCAGACAAAAAGGACATAAATTATATGATTTCACTCACGCATGGAATAAAAAATAAGAAACAAATGGCCAAACCAAACAAAAATGAACACATAGATATAGACAACAGATGAGTGGTTACCGAAGGGAAAGGAAAATGGCAGAAGGGCAAAATGTGTAAAGGGGGTACATGCATAGTGACTCATGGAAACTAGACTTTTGCTGGTGAGCACACTGCGGAGTATACGGATGTCAAATTATAATATCGTATACCTGAAATTTATATA
>NW_006472803.1:0-288 GCF_000325575.1 Pteropus alecto | reverse complement strand
GCTGACAGAAGCCTCCGCAGCTGTCACTTATCAGCGCTGACATTTATCTCGGCATTACCAAAACTGCGTGCGGACGCTCACCGCCCAGTCCATCTGCGCAAACACCTGCCCCTCTGCCCCTCGTCACCCTCCTGGCTTCCTGAGGGGCCGTCCTTGATGACCGCACTGCAGTGTGGTCACTACGGGTCAGGGTCCCCCAGGGCGGGGAGCCCGCTCAGCCGGGGCGTGGAGTTCGTGTCGGCGAGGGCTTCCAAGGCAGGTGGTGGCTGAGTTCTGTCCCTCCACATA
>NW_006472802.1:0-288 GCF_000325575.1 Pteropus alecto | reverse complement strand
TTAAAAAATAAGGCTAACCCTTGTTTTGTGAACTCACATGTGAGCTGTCTTGAAGAATGGTCCATGTGTGCCTAACCAGAATGTTTACTCTGCAGCTGTTGGATTGACTATTCTACGTATGACTGTTAAGGGTATTTAATCTAAGGTATATTCGATATCCTTCCTGATTTGGGGGGGTGGATTCTGGGTCTCCATCCATTGTTGAAAGTAGGGTATGAAGTCACCTAATGGTATCCCATTACTGCTGCTTACACTATTCATGCCTTTTGCATTTGGTGAATATATTTA
>NW_006472801.1:0-288 GCF_000325575.1 Pteropus alecto | reverse complement strand
AAACGTTTGCCAAGAGCGAGACTTAAACGTTCCATTGACCATGTTCAAGTGTTACCGACTGAGCACCTACTATGCGCCAGGCGAGGAATCGGGGTTCAGAATGGACGAGACAAACGTGTCCCCTGCCAGCGTGGACGCTAAGTGAGTGAAAGAGCGGGGGGGGGCGGCAGGGTAGTTAGTGTTTCGTGGGGACAGGATTTCAGTTTGGGATGATGGAAACTTCTGGAAACGGATGGTGGTGGTGGTCGCACAATGGCGTGAGCAGACTTGGTGCCCCGAACTTTATCC
>NW_006472800.1:0-288 GCF_000325575.1 Pteropus alecto | reverse complement strand
TCCAGGTTGAGGTGGGAGGCGTCCACGCACACACGCGCGTCCGTTTCGACCAATGAAATCAGCCAGGTGCCGTCTTCGACGTGTGGATTTGCGTCCCACTTGGCAGGAAAGAATTCTGGGCCCAGTTACGAACCCAAGTAAGGCTGTGACTTCGCTGGGGGACATGTGACGCCGCAGTGGTCCCGCCGTCTGATGGCTCTTTATTTCTCCCCAAGTCATGCTTTCTGCCTTTTAGTCTCAGCCCCACCCCCCGCCCACCTGAGGGCAGGGACTGTGTCCAGGTCTCGG
>NW_006472799.1:0-288 GCF_000325575.1 Pteropus alecto | reverse complement strand
CTCGAAATAGTTAATTTGGAAGAATAATACTATTGGATTGTATGACCTATCATAAAGTTACAATAATTAAAATAGTGTGATGTTGAACCAATGGAACAGAAAAAATATGTATATTTAAACCCATACATATACAATAAAATGATTTACAAAAAAAAAAAATGTCGCTGAAATTCTGTAAGGAAAAGGTAATAATTTTAGTAAATGATACTAGAGCAATTAGATATCTATATGTAAAAAAGTGAACCTTTATGCGTACTTTATGCCATATGTAAAAATTCATTTGAGTCA
>NW_006472798.1:0-288 GCF_000325575.1 Pteropus alecto | reverse complement strand
TGTGGATACATGTTAAAATGTGTAAAATGTGTGTATGTGCTCAGCTGGGCACATGACATGCTCTAAACCAATGCTGACTCTAATCATACACGTGTGACCCTGACAGTAGCCAGGAGGGTGTTGAGGGCATCTGTACCCCGGGAGGGTAAGTCCCTTTCCTAATGCACACACCCAGTGCGTTTTGGACCCAGTTGTCTGATCTACGTTTGTTTCACTCCAAAACTTTCGATCTAGTCACAATAAAACACACCTCAGTATCTCTTGCCACATTTTTACTGGAAGTACTTG
>NW_006472797.1:0-288 GCF_000325575.1 Pteropus alecto | reverse complement strand
TCAAACAAAACACATACAGGGTGACTCGATAAAAGTCGACTGCTACCCAGGCTTCACTCTTCAAAATAAGCAGAGCTCACTGACCTGCACGGAGAGCGGCTGGGACCCACCTCCCAAGTGCATCGCTGTTAGTAAGTAAACTGGTCTGACGTCCCAGTCTGTCTGTGATTTTCTAATATTCACCTATAAACTCACCTCTTACTGTGGCAAGATGTGGACATCGACTTTTATTCTGCCGATGGACCTATTTGGTTTCATTTTTCCCTAGCGTGTATGAGTACACACACA
>NW_006472796.1:0-288 GCF_000325575.1 Pteropus alecto | reverse complement strand
TGTCAGGAGGGAGTGAAAGATGGCCTGAGGATCAGCAGAAATAAGAAATCAAGATGAGATAAAGAACATAGGGGATTGTCGTGGCAATGTAGTTTTTGGCTCTTGCATGTTAGAGCAGTGGTTAATTTATGGAACTTCGTGGTATTTATTTTTAAAAAGCAGTGTTTAACATAGAGAGGGTGTAAAACAGAGAACTCAATATTTTGACTTTGCAAATGTGGTTTTGGTTCTATTGACTCTATCTGGCACAGAAGGCTCTCTCTGGCACTGAACTGATGGAAGAAATAA
>NW_006472795.1:0-288 GCF_000325575.1 Pteropus alecto | reverse complement strand
GGCACACGCATCTGCAGGGAGGACCAGGCTCGGGTGGGCAGTTCCTCCAGGTGGTTGGGGTTGGGGAAGGGGTCAGGCAAGTCTAAGCTCCGTCCCCTTCTCTGTCCAGGCCAAGTGGCAGCGCATGGCCTTGGAGGGCACCATCCGTCTGGACATGTTTGAACACATCAGTCTTATGACCCTGGACAGTCTACAAAAATGCATCTTCAGTTTTGACAGCCATTGCCAAGAGTGAGTCTCTGCCCAGAGCCTGGGAACATGAGCCATAGACCCAAGGGAGCAGATGGA
>NW_006472794.1:0-288 GCF_000325575.1 Pteropus alecto | reverse complement strand
TATAAAGAACTCATACAACTCAATGGCAAAAAAAATTCTGATTTTAAAAATAGGAAGAACATCTGAATAGATATTTTGCCAAAGAAGACATAGAGATGGCCAGCTGGTACACGAAAAGGTGTTCATTACTAATCGCCAGGGAAATGCAATCAAAGCCACAATGACATTATTGAGGTTCATTTTATCTCCACATGAATATCCAGCACCATCTGTTGAAAATTTTCCTTCATACCTGTTAGAATGGCTATTACTGAAAGACAAGAAATAACAAGTGTTGGCGAGGATATG
>NW_006472793.1:0-288 GCF_000325575.1 Pteropus alecto | reverse complement strand
GCTGTGTTTCCATTGCGTGTCTTCGACTGCTAAACTGAGTCGTTAGCTATACTGAGAATGTCGTCTAAATGTAAATCCCTTCCATGGGTAATAGATAAATGCTCCTTTTTGCCTTGATTTTTCTGAAAACCTCTTTAGAGTGGCTGCACATCATGACGAAGCTAGACCTATAGCCATCCCACAAAAGAGAAAATAAATGTATGTGGCCACAAGCCAGTTTCAGAGTAGTAGGAGACACGTTGGTGTTTCCTTTGAGCTAATCTTTTGTTTATTTATTTTTCCTATGCT
>NW_006472792.1:0-288 GCF_000325575.1 Pteropus alecto | reverse complement strand
ATCAAGTAGATGACGGAATGTCAGACGTCACCTTTCCCATTCACCCCTTTTATTATGTAAAAGTGTGGATTTAGCAGAAGTGTCCTACGGTGTGGTTAACTGATGTCCTGTCGGGGACAGGCACTCTTCCGGGGGACTCTTTCTAGAGGTCTAAATAGGAGACGTGTCTTTCTGTTTTGTCTTTTCTCAACTGCTCATCCAGCAGGAGAATAACAGCTCTTAGCAATTTTTTTTTGGGGGGGGGGAGGGGGCGGAGAAGGGAGGCTGAATAAAAATTGGAAAAAAAAC
>NW_006472791.1:0-288 GCF_000325575.1 Pteropus alecto | reverse complement strand
AAGAAAATGATATCTTTAAATCTCTTTGACAGCAAACACTATAATTGCATCTTTTTAAACTAGAACAATTATCAAACTAGCTTTTTGAGAAAACATTTGTCATCTACTTGTTGCAATAAAACTTCATGCAGTTCCCCCAAAATACTGTCTAAATTCCCTGTGATTAGACATGAAATAATAATAAAAATAATAATCAATAGAAATTATAAGCTTTGGACTCACTGCAAACAAAGGTCATAAGGAAGATTGCTGAAACTCTTCAGAATGATAGCTCCCAGTCTATGAAAA
>NW_006472790.1:0-288 GCF_000325575.1 Pteropus alecto | reverse complement strand
TAGAACTCAGGAGAAAGGGGATTGAAATGAAGATGCATATCCTCTGAGAAAGCATGGGCGTGCATAACAAGAGCTTAGTGAACCTCAGAATGATGGCTACCTGTGTAAGGGACACTCAGAGAAAGGCTGTGAGGTCTTGATACTAAACTTTCATTGTATCACTTGTCCCCAACCATTTCCTCCTTCGGTGACATGTGGTAAAGAATTGAGTCTCAATGACATGAATAAATGAGCTCGGCCTCAAGTTCTCACGTGAAGGGACATGCATGACACCTGTCTTAATCTCTG
>NW_006472789.1:0-288 GCF_000325575.1 Pteropus alecto | reverse complement strand
TTCAGTTGTTATTAGAAATTGCTGTTGAATGTTGTTATATGCTTTCACAGCATTTATTATTATAACCATGCAGGTTCTTTCTGTTTGTTGATATAGGGAATAATATTAAATATTTCATTGGTGTTGAAATAGTTTACTGGAAACTAATTCTACCTCATCATCACATGTTATTCTTTTGATATATTGTTAAAAGCTATTAACTAATATTTAGAATTTTTACATTTATATTCATGAGTACAGTTGATTTATACTGGTATCGAATAGATCAATTACTACAGAAGAAACCTG
>NW_006472788.1:0-288 GCF_000325575.1 Pteropus alecto | reverse complement strand
TAGGATGCACGCCTGTGCCAACATGAGAGACAGCGAGCAGTGCTTCGAATTGGACTGGGGAGAAGCAAGAATCATGAGGAATTTCCTTAGAATTTGAGGCTGAAAAGAATATTTACAGAAAATCTCCAAATCTCTTTCCGAGTTAGAACCTCAGTTTTTCAGGATTGGTCCTCTATTGAGGGTTTCTCTTTATTTTGACACTAGAAACACCCTTCGCCTTTTTATGCCAAAGTTTCTTCTGCCATCTTTTGTCTCCTGAATCCAGTTCGCTCTCTAGCAGAATCATCA
>NW_006472787.1:0-288 GCF_000325575.1 Pteropus alecto | reverse complement strand
TTTATTCTTTAATGTGGTAAATATATTGATTGATTTTTTTAAATGTTAAACCAATCTTGCATTGCCGGGATAAATCCCACTTGGTCACGATGTACAGTAATGTGCCATACAAGACATTTTGGTCATTGATGGACTGCATATATGACGGTGGTTCCTTAAGATTGTAATGGAGCTATCACCTACTGACATTGTAGGCATCATAAAGTCACACCATAATGCATTACATATGTGTTTGTGATGATGCTGTTGTAAACAAACCTACTTAGCTGCCAGTAGTATAAAAGTATA
>NW_006472786.1:0-288 GCF_000325575.1 Pteropus alecto | reverse complement strand
GAAAGAATGTGGAGAAATTTTAGAACCTTTGTGCATTGCCAGCGAAAATGTAAAATGGTGCATCCTATGGAAAACAGTATGGCAGGTTTTCAAAAAATTATACATGGCATTGCCATAATTCAGCAATTCTTCTTCTGCTCATATACCCTGATGAATTAAGTGCAAGGATTCAAGCAAGTATTTGTATACCAGTGGGCCTACCAGCATTATTCACAGTAGTCAAAAGATGACAGCAACTCAGTGCTCATCAATATGGATGAATGGGTAAACAAATGTGGTGTATACACA
>NW_006472785.1:0-288 GCF_000325575.1 Pteropus alecto | reverse complement strand
GATCTATTTTAAGTCTTCACCCTTTTCTGATTAAAGCCCTCGTTTTGCCTGCAAGTACTCACTTGGCACTTCCACCTGACTGGAAATCAGGCTGTTCTCTTGGAACTGTGCTAGACGTTGGCCCGATTCTTTTTGGAACTGGCCTGTTTCCACTGAAACTGAAATGCCCGACAAATGACTCCAGAACAGAAAAAACAATATTAAAAATCTGATAACTGTTGGTTCAATAAAAATAGGGAACTGTAATTTGGGCCAAATAAAAAGTGGTCCCACTAGAGATTCTGATTC
>NW_006472784.1:0-288 GCF_000325575.1 Pteropus alecto | reverse complement strand
AGAAGAGTCTGGAACACATTCCCACTCTGCAGCTGAAGGTTTAAGTCTGCTATGATGTATCCACGATGTTTGTCTGCAGTGGGGGCAGACAAAATAGCAGTAAAGGGACCTCTCCATAGATTTTAGGGGCTGAATGTTGCATTCCTTTACCCAGAAAGCATCTCCTGGCTTAAAGGAATGAAGTTCAGTGATTAAACTGACAGGGAGCCTTTCACTAATCCATTGGCTGAGAATCTGGAAGGTGGTCCCTAGAGCCTGAAGCTGTTGTCTCAGAGTCAATTCACCTAT
>NW_006472783.1:0-288 GCF_000325575.1 Pteropus alecto | reverse complement strand
TGTTCATTGGTAGAAGCATTCCTCTGTGGGCACAAAAGCATCTAAACATATTAATTCAAAATTCCAAGTACCTGAATCAAGAATACCTTAAATGGGTTAGTATATGTAACAGGTATAAGAGTGATGAGGGTCTTTCTGACCTCTACATTTGATTCACTGATTTGTTCATTCTGCCTAAGTGTAGCTCTTGGCATAAGTATATACCACATCCTTTAGGATAAAGAAGCAATATTGTTTTATTTTGTCTCTTTTCTCAGGCAGCACTGTCATAGAGCCTTTATGATCATA
>NW_006472782.1:0-288 GCF_000325575.1 Pteropus alecto | reverse complement strand
CACACTACTGTTGCTTCCTTCAAGGAGTCCATAGTTCTGCATTTTATTAGCAAACGTGTCATAAAAGACTTCTCTTTTTTTATCGTAAAATGCTTCTCTGAAATTCAGAAACAATGATCCTGAATAGCAAATACTTAAAACAGCAATTGAACAGCAAAGATGAAGTCCGTCTTCTCCTCAGATCTAGGCTGATCAACTTTTTCTATAACTGCCATTACAAGTTCCTATGAATCCATTTAATTTTGTTTCACATTTTTTCAGCTGACTTGTCCTAAACTATTTTTTTTT
>NW_006472781.1:0-288 GCF_000325575.1 Pteropus alecto | reverse complement strand
TTAGGCAACACATATTATTCTCTTCCTGGTATCATGTCATGAAGATGTAGATTTATCTCCAAAACGCACTGTGGAGTGATCTGAGTAGGACACCCATACCCTAATTCTGTATTTCTTAATACACTGGAGGCCAGCAATACTTGGTGCAAATTGTTGTTCAGCCGAATGCCTGGGTGATAATCTCTTTGTTTCATTCTAGCTCTAGCTGTGCAAGGAATCCACCATCCTTCGACTTATTCAGTACTTACAGCATTAGCAGGCAAAGAAACTTACTTTAAAACAAAACAA
>NW_006472780.1:0-288 GCF_000325575.1 Pteropus alecto | reverse complement strand
AAAAACTTCAGAAAATAATGTTATTCAATAAGCCCACACACAAAGTAACACATTTTATTATGAAATTCAGGACTTCATCATGGCAAAGTGGACTACAAAAAATTACTAATTTTCTCTAAAGTTGCAGACCTCCTCCAGTAAGTGAATTTGCAACCACAGGGACTAGAGTTGGTGTAATTTCTGCTGCAGCCATCAAAGAGAGTATTGTGCACTTCATTGTTTCAGGAAGTGAAGAGGATAAGTAAAGAGGATATTCACTCAGTTGGTATTTTCACCATAAACCAGTCA
>NW_006472779.1:0-288 GCF_000325575.1 Pteropus alecto | reverse complement strand
CCAAAGTCAAATCTACTTCCGTCACCATATATTTGCCCCCCTTAATCTACCTTATCTACCTTCCCACTCCTCACTTTCACATCTGGTGACCAATAAAATGTTGTCTGTGTCTATGAGTTTTGTTTGTGTGTTTGTCTTTTTCGTTTGTGTCTTTCAGTCTTATATCCCACATATGATGCAATCATAAGGTTCTCAGATTTTCTGTCTGACTTCTTTCATTTAGCGTGATAGTCTCAAGATCCATCTATGTCATCAGTATTTCATCTTTTCGTATGGCTGAGTAATATT
>NW_006472778.1:0-288 GCF_000325575.1 Pteropus alecto | reverse complement strand
ATCCTTTCCTGTTTGCTGTTGTAACAAATTATTACGAACAGTGGCTTAAAACAACAAAAGTTTAGTCTTCAGTTCTGAAGATCAGAAGTTCAAAATGGGTTTTATTAGGCTAACATCAAAGTATTGACAAGGCTGAATTTCTTTTGGAGACTCTGAATTAAAATCTGTTTCCTTTCCCTTATAATTCCTGAAGTGGTTTCTGTTCCTACACTTGTGGCCCCTTACTCCCTCTTCAAAGCAGCATCTTCGTATCTCTCTCTGACTCTGATATCTGACTCCTCTTCACTT
>NW_006472777.1:0-288 GCF_000325575.1 Pteropus alecto | reverse complement strand
AAAATAGATGTAAGAGAATTTCTTTTTAACAATCAAACATTGAAAATGTATTAAGGAAGATCTTAAAGGCATTTTAAAGAGTTCTTTAAAATTAAAATTTATTTTCATGTGTCCAACATTGTTTATGTATTGTCATGCCTAAAAATTGAGAAAAAAATAAAATCATCAAATATTTGATGAGCACTGGGGTATATTAATAATTTAGTATTTAATATTTTAAATATTATATTAGTGTTATTCTGTGATTAATGTTCAGTGTACCCTGACTTTCTGTAACATAATTAAGCT
>NW_006472776.1:0-288 GCF_000325575.1 Pteropus alecto | reverse complement strand
CAAATGATCTTAGGATTTTTGGATGACAATTCCTTTAGCTGCAAGAGACAGAAATTTACCTCAAAGTCTGTTAATTTAAAAAGAGAACTTGAGTATCTTGAAAGGTTTTATTTTCCATGAAATAATCAAGATGTCCTCTATCAGCTGTATGTTTAACATGGTCCATAGGCTTATGATCTCTGAAGCAGAGAAATTCTCTCTCAGCCCCGCTATTGGTTTTCAATAAAAGATTATCATTGGCTGTGCTTGGGTCATGCTCCTGCCTCTGGGCTAATCACTATCTCCAGG
>NW_006472775.1:0-288 GCF_000325575.1 Pteropus alecto | reverse complement strand
TCTTTTTAGAAAACCTTCTTTGATCACTCTTCCCTGTCTTTTCTGTAACACCTATTTTATTTCCTTTATATGTGAAATTTTCCTATTTATTTTATTTATTGTATGAGCCTCTCACTTTATGAGTTCTATGAAGACTCTTTGCCTATCTTGTTCCATGCTGTGTTCATCTAGCATATAGTGGGTGCTGCATAAATATTCATTGAGTGAGTAAATGAATGAATGAACCAGACATGAACCCCGAGAGATCAGAACCTCCATACCCAGCCACATAAGCATATCTCCACTTGG
>NW_006472774.1:0-288 GCF_000325575.1 Pteropus alecto | reverse complement strand
GCAGGAAGGGTCCTTGTCCCAAGAGGGATAAAGTGGCTTAGGGAGAAGAGCAGGGGACAGTGGAACGGTGCTGAGATCTCTCGAGGGGATTGATAACAGAGCCAAGAGGAGGGTTTGGAATAGGACGTGAGGGACAATCCCTAGAAAAATAAAATATCCTCTCTCGGGAGATCCTCGAAAGCTCAAGGGAGAAGTTTTGGATTCCTGCATTTCTATGAGATTCAGGTTTGAGTTATATTAGGGTGTTAAAAAAGTCTGTGAATTGATATACAGTAATATTATAATATT
>NW_006472773.1:0-288 GCF_000325575.1 Pteropus alecto | reverse complement strand
GCACCAGATAGAAGCCATCTCAACTTTTATGACTTAGGCTCAGAGGCCACAGACTGTTACTTCCTCCGTAGTTTTAGGTCCACCCAGATTCAAGGGGAGGGGACATAGACTGTACCACCGGGTAGAGTACCAACATCACATTGTTAGAACAGTGAGTGGGATAGGAGGTAATAGTGAATGCAGCATCTTTGACTACCACAATCTGCCATGTTAAGTGAGGGGGAAAATTGGCCTATCCCACCTGGGGCTAGGCTCCTGGGCACACCCTTGGCTTGACTTATGATTTTC
>NW_006472772.1:0-288 GCF_000325575.1 Pteropus alecto | reverse complement strand
TTAGTATTTCTCTCTGTTCTTAAGGGGTACATGGGAACCAAGGTATCGAATGCTATATTGTTAAACGCTGCAGTCTAATGTCTTTCCAGCAGATACACTCACCTCTAAAACCGGATGCCTGAACCCACTTCGTACGAATTTCCCAATGAAACCTGCCAGGATTCCGGCATCCATTACACACTTTGTAGTTGTTGCAAGATTCCAACATTGCTTCAGACACTACTGTTTGCAAGTCGCTATATAGAACAAAACGGCAGCCCATTCAAAATACCTGTATATCACTTAGAA
>NW_006472771.1:0-288 GCF_000325575.1 Pteropus alecto | reverse complement strand
CTGTTTTGCTCAATGGCACAATCTTTTTGATCACACTCTCCAGGGGCTCTGGGTATGTTCCTTGTGTGACTGTGTAGCTAAGCCTTGATTACTGTCAGCACATCAGTGAATAGAATTGACTCTTAGGTTGACTAGCTGTGGGGTTGGCCATGCCCAGAGGTATAAGCTGTTGTGTTGGATCTGACTCCATGGAGTAGGCTTTTCCCAGTAGGCTCGTGTACCTACTGAGACCATCTTTTGGTTTAGTGCTTAGGGGGCTAGTCAGGTGGTGCTCTGTTGTGGTCTGAT
>NW_006472770.1:0-288 GCF_000325575.1 Pteropus alecto | reverse complement strand
CGAGGGAATGGAATGGAGGAATCTGAATTATTTTTTAAAAATCGTATTAAGTGTATGGGGGGTGGGGGTGACGCTGGTAAATGGAGGGATCTTTTGGCACTGACTTTGCTCAGAAGAAAGGGATTGACGGAGTGTGGGAGCACCTGAGGGCGGAGGGCGTGGCAGGGACAAAAGCCTTGAGGCGGAACAGACTTCGGGCATTTGAGAGCAGAGAGCAGGCCGGTGCGGGAGCCACGCGAGCCCAGTGGCATCGCAGGGGCTGAGCTTGGAGAGAAGCTCGGGGCCAGG
>NW_006472769.1:0-288 GCF_000325575.1 Pteropus alecto | reverse complement strand
CAAATTTTTGAGGCATGAGTTCTAATCCTTACTCTATTAAGACACCCCGTGTATCCTTGAATAAGCGACATAGTCTCTGGGCCTCCGTTAATTAGTCTAGTTCACCAAGTGATGGGTTTAGACTATAATCTAGATCTAGGGTCTTGAGTTTTTTCACACAATGTATGTCTTTGAAATTCTCTTAATTTTGAATAAAATTGCAGAGCATTCACGGACTCCCCAATATTCATCCATTGATTTCTATACATGACTGTCCAGTTCTTGCCTTTATACACATTTTAAGCTTCA
>NW_006472768.1:0-288 GCF_000325575.1 Pteropus alecto | reverse complement strand
CTCTAAATGACACCCGGAGGGACTCGAGGACCTTCAGATATGACCTTAGACCCTAGACAAGTTGTCGCACTGAAATCCTGAATATTTTTGAGCCTTGTATCACAGGAGTGGTTAGTAACCACACCCTTTTGACATGAGACCACAGAATGCAGTGCGACAGGTGTCAGAACATCTGGGAACCATGCTCGTTAAGAATCCCTTGCATTTCCTGTGTATCTTGGAGGTTCTTGTTGTTTGTTGCCTCTGCTGGGGTGACAAAGCTTTCAACATGTGGAGATCCAGATGGCG
>NW_006472767.1:0-288 GCF_000325575.1 Pteropus alecto | reverse complement strand
GCGGAAGGGCTTCATCTCCTCGCCAGCTCCTCCCAACCCCACACCCGCCATCACAGACGCCGCCGTCGTCTCGTCGTGGCTTTGCTTAGAGACCCCAAGTGGGGAGACTCGCCTCCTGCAGACGGGGGGTGCGGGGATGGGAGCTCTGTTGTCCCAGCAGGCGGCCTGACGTGGTGTGTGCTCGGAAAACCCCCAAACTAGTCGAGAGGAAAACGGGGGGCCGCTGGGGAAAGTCTGTCCTTAAAGAGACAGTGGGACCCCAGACCCGACGAGGCGAAAACTGGGGTT
>NW_006472766.1:0-288 GCF_000325575.1 Pteropus alecto | reverse complement strand
GAGTATCTACTAGTATTTTATTAACCTAGTCATTGATAAGTCTGCGTCTCGATACTGTCTATATTCTTCCATTCATTCTTCTGTCCCTCTTAAGGTGCCATCACACTCATTCAAATTAAGTTCAAGTGTATGGCTCACTTCGGGAAATGTTCGTTTGTATCTGGCTCTGTCCCACACGCCCACCGCACACGTCCTCATTTGCGTGGACAATTACGCGCTGAAGCGTGGTATTCTCAGAAGGCCGATTCTCTCCGTGTAGAGTGTTTTTCCTCCAGCAGTTGTTTATGC
>NW_006472765.1:0-288 GCF_000325575.1 Pteropus alecto | reverse complement strand
TTTCATCATCACAGCACTGGCTCCCGCAAAGTAAGTAACTTGAATCAAAGAGTTCAAGGTAAAATACTTACTTGGCATCTTTCATTAGTATAAATCTCTCTAAAACTTAAAAAAAAAAAAACTATATATCATTTGTTGCTTTAGAAGCATATGTGACAAAGTTGTGAATAAAGTTGATTTGGGGACTACATTGACAAGGACCAGGTTTAGAGTAAATGTATGTTCTCTCCAATATGGCAGCACACTAATCACGTGTGGCTATTTAAACTTAAACTAATTAAAATTAAA
>NW_006472764.1:0-288 GCF_000325575.1 Pteropus alecto | reverse complement strand
TCGATACATAGCCCACAGCCACCTGAGGGAACTTCTGAAGTCATGTATAGTCCATTGATCAGTGAAGAAGATTAAATTATATTTAAAATAATGTCAAAGTTATAAAATTTGATGTTTAAGTGGCATCTATTCTCTTATAAAATGCTCAGGTTGCTGATATGAAACATATGAAATGAAGTCTTATATTTTGAACAATTTTAGTCCATATTTATTTGGACTTTTGAAATCTACAATGCTTCTGTAGTGATCACCTCTTATCATAGCATTCTTTGAGCACCCTCTGGGTAC
>NW_006472763.1:0-288 GCF_000325575.1 Pteropus alecto | reverse complement strand
TTTTATTTACTCCTATGCCTGTTGGTGGTTCTGGGTTGAGGTATCTTTGGTATCAAGTCTGTGATACATGATAAAGAGAAAAATCCAGGGAATTCATGATGTACCTTTGAAAGTCTTGAAGTTCCTAGCTATCCACCTTTTTTCTGCATCTCAGACTCCTTTGATGATGTCTGCGGAATTATTTTCAGAGTATTTAGTTTGTGTTTGGAGGAAAGGAGAAGGGAGAAATGAGTCAACACAATTTGTGCCAGAGCTGGAGCTCCCACTCCTAGTTTTTTAACCAAAAAA
>NW_006472762.1:0-288 GCF_000325575.1 Pteropus alecto | reverse complement strand
TCTACTCTCTCAGCAAATTTCAATTATACAACACAGTGTAATCAACTAGAGTCACTATGTTATACATTATATCTTCAGACCTTATTCATCTAATAGGTGAAAGTTTGTATCCCTTTAACCAATCTATCCCTATTCCCCCCACCCCCAAACCCTGGCAATCACTTTCTACTCTACCAATGAATGAATGAATAAACAAAGATGATCTATACATACCATGGAATTTTATTCTGCCTTAAAAAGGAATATAATTCTGACATGCTACAACATGGATGAAGCTTGAGGACATTA
>NW_006472761.1:0-288 GCF_000325575.1 Pteropus alecto | reverse complement strand
GGGGTCCCTTCCTAAACTTCCCCTCTCACAACACTCAAAATATTTAATCATGATAGCTTACTTACTATCCCCCTCGCCAGCAGATTCTACACCCCACGAGGACAAGCGCCAGTCCTCTAGTGCCAGGGCTATCATCAGGGAGGCGCTTGATCTTAACTGCATGAGCGAATGAATGAACAAATAAATGATTCTAAAACTATAGAATCTCTCGTTAGATCTGTGGCCCTAGGGAAGAAGGATCTTCCTAGCTTCCCACCAACCCTGTAAGGGCTGCTCTGTCTTGGCCCC
>NW_006472760.1:0-288 GCF_000325575.1 Pteropus alecto | reverse complement strand
ATATTTAATTTCTAAGATATATTTATATAATTTTGATTGTTTGGACTATGTGTGTGGGAGAGAGGGAAGCAGGTTTTGCTTTTATAATTTAAAATTTTATAATTTTGAAAAGAGAGTTTTAAGGAAAGATGATGGCACTTCCTTAAATAAGTCATGGAAGTCTTGCCATTGGCTCCTTCTTAGACCTATTCAGATGAGCAAAAACCAAAAATGTCATTTTTGCTGTGACCTTCTGCTGCCCATCTTGTTCTACCTGGCAGGTGAGCATAGTGTCCTGTGTGGTTGGTT
>NW_006472759.1:0-288 GCF_000325575.1 Pteropus alecto | reverse complement strand
ATCTGGGCGGGAGACTCGGTAAACAAGAAAAATAATCCGTCGAACTACAATACTTTATTTCAAAAGTACTTTCCTGAATATTTTAAGGAAGTCCCAAAAGCAAAGTATGTAGACAGATGGTTTTGGTGCCGCCCCGTCTTTCTTTTAGGTTCCCTCTTTCCCCTTCTAAAATCCATCCTCCTGCTCATTGTTAAACCCGCATGTGGCAAAGGAGTGCAGATAACGGATGCACAGAACAAGGCTTATTTCTTTGTACAGCGCTTTTCACTGGTTTTTGAGAGGGTTCTG
>NW_006472758.1:0-288 GCF_000325575.1 Pteropus alecto | reverse complement strand
CATCGCTTTTCATTTGGAAAAAAAAAATAAAAAGCCTGAATAGCCAAGAAATTCACAATACCGTGATGATATGGCGGAGGGGCAGGGGTGTCGGGCGCAGGCTTCAGCCAGCCTGACAGGCGGTCACATCTCCATCACTCAAAAAGGTCTAGAAACCTCGGCCCATCATACAAGTGTAACGAATGCATCATTGTCACCTTGTTACACCATGTCCCCAATACTCCCAGCGAAAAGCCAAACCTCTTTATGGCCCAGATATTAAAAAAAGAAAAAAAAAAAAAGGCTAGG
>NW_006472757.1:0-288 GCF_000325575.1 Pteropus alecto | reverse complement strand
TAGGAAGACCAGGTGCTGTAGGCATAAATCATCATAATAATAAAATGCAAACACAGAGAAGACACAGCCCTGAATCAAAAGAGCTGAAAAATGGGACAGACAGACAGACAGATGTGTAAAGAGACAAGTCACAAAACTAATTGCAGCAAGAGATGCATCTACGAGAAGCTGAAAACAGAACTGAGGTGGCGCCCGAGTCTTGGGGAAGGGGCTTGTCAAGAAAGGCTTCCTGGAGGACTTAACTGCCGCGCTGGGTTTTGAAGGCTGAATAAGAGTTTTCCCTGTAAG
>NW_006472756.1:0-288 GCF_000325575.1 Pteropus alecto | reverse complement strand
GGTTAGGGTTAGGATTAGGTTTAGCATTAAGTTTTGTGTCAGTTTTACAGTGAAGTTCAGATTTAGGGTTAGTGTAAGAGGTTAGAGTAAGAATTAGTATTAGGATTAGAGTTAGGGTTAATGTTAAGTTAGGTTCAGGGTTATGGAATCTGTTAAGGTTACTTTTAGGGTTAGGTTTCGGATATGATTAGGGTTTATGGTTTAGGCTTAACGTTAGTTTTACGGTAGGGTTATGGTCAGTGTTAGGGTTAGGCGTAGGATTAGTTTTAGCGTTATGTTTTGTTTTTT
>NW_006472755.1:0-288 GCF_000325575.1 Pteropus alecto | reverse complement strand
AGGGATTGGTACCTAAGGAAAGTGGGTTACTTCGACTGGGAGTTTGGTGTGCCTTGTTGAGAGGGAACATAAAAAGGAGAAAGTAGAGGTGAAAGGGAGCTAAAAACCAGCTTTACAGTTTTACTTACATGAGGATTCAATAGAAATTTTTGGACACTGGGTTGGGATTTCTGATATTTTTAACCAGTTAGGCATGTTTCTATAGTTTCACACATAGTCTCTCTAAAGCTACTTGATCTCTTCCATTCTGACCCCTATCCTCCAAGACTGGCTTAAATTTATCTATTG
>NW_006472754.1:0-288 GCF_000325575.1 Pteropus alecto | reverse complement strand
TTCCTTTCCTATTCCTGCTCTTTCCTTTCTCCTTGTCTTTCTTTCTTTTTTCTTTCTACACACTTCTTACCTCCTTTTTCCTTTTCATACAATGTCCAAATGACATACTCTTACTTCTTGATACTGTTAGAGGAAACTTATGAGCTGCCTACCACTTGGTAGTGAGCACAGCTGACATGTTAAAAGATGTTCCATTTCATTCACAGTTAAAAACATTCCATTTTACATTCCAATTAGATATTTGCTCACCTTACAGGTTAATAAAATGATCTTTTTGATAAATGTCTT
>NW_006472753.1:0-288 GCF_000325575.1 Pteropus alecto | reverse complement strand
CGTGTCCTTATCATCCGTGCTCTGTGCAACCACCGCTATAGAAATCCAGGACATGCAGGATTCTCTACCCCAAGAAAGACCCCCCTAGCACGACCCTGTCAGCGAATGTCCTCCACAGAGACACATCCAGCCCCAACCCCGGGCCCATGAACGTGGCCTTATTTGGAATTAGGGCTTTTGCAGAGATGAGATGAGGTCACGCTGGGTTAGGATGAGCCCTAAACCCAACAGCCAGTGTCCTTCTAAGAAGAGAGGAGGCACAGACTGACTCACAGGGGGAGGGCCGTG
>NW_006472752.1:0-288 GCF_000325575.1 Pteropus alecto | reverse complement strand
CTGGTATTCCTGAGAGCCTCCTGGTGAATTTTGGTTCCCCTTCTTGGTCCAGAGTACTTCCTATTGGTCCTGGTCATGATCTTGGTGTTCTTTAGATCTTCTTGGTGTTCCTGAGTGCTTTGTCTGTCCTGAGAGTATCATGATGGTTCTGAGTGTTCTCTGGTAGTTCTGAAGCCCCTAGTTGTTTTCAGTGCTTTCTAATTATCCCAAATGATCTCTGGTGTTCTCCGACCTACCCTGGTTGTGCTTAGAGTGTTCTGGTCATTGTGAGTGCTTCCTGTGGGTTCT
>NW_006472751.1:0-288 GCF_000325575.1 Pteropus alecto | reverse complement strand
TAGGCTTAGGGTAAGAGTTTAGAGTTAGGATTAGTCTTAGGGTTACTGTTAGTGTTCGGGATACGTTAAGGTTAGGGTTAGGGTTAGGTTTAGATTTTAGTGTTATGGTTATGTTATGGTTAGGGCTAGGGTTAGGGTTATGGTTTGGGTGAAGTTTAGCATTAGGTTTTGTTTTACGTTTACAATTATGTTTAGGATTAGGGTTAGGGTACTTAGAGTTAAGATTATTGTTACAGTTAGGGATAGGTTTATGGTTAGGGTTAGGGTTAGTGTAAGAGTTTAGAGTTA
>NW_006472750.1:0-288 GCF_000325575.1 Pteropus alecto | reverse complement strand
CAGATTCAAGCCCAGAGCCAAGGACTCCTACTTCCTACAGGAAACAGTACACTCAAATGGGAATACGTTGACAAAGAAGTGGGTACAGGGAGACCATCAGAGAGAGTGCAGTAATGCGGGGCTTGTAACAACTGAGGTGCTACCACTTCAGACCTAAAGAGATGAGAAGATGGAGTGGTTACTGAGTGGTCAATCTACGTGAAGGAAAGGTCATCTTGAGATCAGTGATCTCTACCAAGAGAGTCGGCCAGCCCCAGGTGACCAGCAAGCAGGGAGCTAGGAGATTAA
>NW_006472749.1:0-288 GCF_000325575.1 Pteropus alecto | reverse complement strand
ACGCGACTGTGAAAACAAACACGCAGTGTTCAGGATGCACTGTTTCCTCTCTATGGGGAAGGCGCTGAAGTCTTTATGGAAACAGGGACCAGTGGTCGTGGGTTTTAGAGGGACAGAGGGTGGTGATCGCAGGTGTGACTGATGGGCTTTAAAGCAGAAGAAGCAAGACCATCATCGCCACAACGCATCATCGACACGACAGCAGTGTGTGTTGGGCTGTCTTGAACATTTTAACCTACAGTCTCTATTTCCTTCTGATAACCTAGATTTCTGGGATTCGACCTCCAT
>NW_006472748.1:0-288 GCF_000325575.1 Pteropus alecto | reverse complement strand
ATATATATGAAATATTATGAAATATCACTTAATATTTGGCCCTGTTTGAAGACAGGCTGGTGGTTTCCATATGATGATAAAAAATTGTCTTTAAAACATATTTGATGTGAACTACCTCTTATTCCTGTATAGTAGAGGATGGCAAACTGGTCTATGAGCCAAATTCAGCTCATGACCTGTTTTGCAAGTAAAGTTTTATTAGAACACAGATGTATTTCTTTACTTTACCTATTGTCCATGTATGCTTTTGAACTATAACAGCAGTTTTTAATAGTTGTGATGGAGACT
>NW_006472747.1:0-288 GCF_000325575.1 Pteropus alecto | reverse complement strand
TGGCCATGGTCCTAGGTGTGAGTTTGGAAGAGATATGGACTGCGCTCCCTACCAAGGTGAGATTCAGAGAAGAAAAAAGGAGGATGTATGTTTTTGAGAGGTTGGGATCAGTAAAGAGAATTGAGGCGAATCATGACTCATCTGAGGAAAGAGAATATGAGAGGCTATAGATTGAATTAATTTCTAATAAATAGAGTTTGAAGGTTTTTATGGGTAGGATAGAGCAGAAGGAACAAGGAACTAATGGTCCGGTTAGTAGGAGTTGATGGTTTTGAGTTGATGGGTGAC
>NW_006472746.1:0-288 GCF_000325575.1 Pteropus alecto | reverse complement strand
GGTCTCCCTGCCTCCACTCCGTTCCCCCCATGCCATCCTCTACAGCATTGCCTGCTTTTGTCTCCTACCTCTTTCACTCAAACGGCAATCCCCCATACCCACTAATTCTGCATGATCTTTCCATAGCAATAGAAAGAGCTGCCTCATCTGAAAAAACAGTCGCTTGGTACTTAGTACTCCACCGTATAGATGCGCCGTAATGGAACGGATACCCTACTGAGGGGCCTTAGGTTCTTTCCAAACTTTTTTAAAAAATTTTTATTATTTTTTTTATTTTTATTTTTATAA
>NW_006472745.1:0-288 GCF_000325575.1 Pteropus alecto | reverse complement strand
GTGTGTGTGTGTGTGTGTGTGTGTGTGTAGAGATGGAGAGAGAGAAGAAGGCACCGTAGAATTTTGTTCTAATGCCCATAGCAGAGCTGGTACAGCCCCAAATCCTTTCCCAGGCTGATGTCTTCATCATGCCCTTGGGTAGCAGAGAACCAGAAAGACAAGGAAGGAAATCAAGAGAGACCCCAAGCAAGCATGATTACTCACTCAAGGCTCAGACTTCAAATTCTTGTTTGCTTCATCATGAAAGCTCGCCTCCTGGCATCGTAGGCTAATGATATGTCCTTGAAT
>NW_006472744.1:0-288 GCF_000325575.1 Pteropus alecto | reverse complement strand
AAACGGGGTTGACTTCAAAACCGCTTCACCGGGAGTGAGAAACTTGACCTCCGAGTGAAGGTGCACTTGTCCTTGAGGCGGTCAGCACTTCCAAACTCTTCTCCGTCTGCAAGGGCAGTTCCGTCGAGCACCCGCCTCAGCGGCCATGACCGGGGCCGTCTCGCCAAGCTGAGCCGAAGCTCAGCAAGACCAGGTTGGCCGCGCAAGTGAAGTGCTTGCCTATACGGAGTGCAGAGGACAGGTGACGTTCATCGCTAAGGGACGGCTCCGCTCCATCGCGCCTCGCGG
>NW_006472743.1:0-288 GCF_000325575.1 Pteropus alecto | reverse complement strand
AAATAAACAATTCTTAAGTTTTAAATCATATGCCATTCTGAGCGGCATGACAAAATCTTGCACCGTTCTGCTCCATCCTGACCTGGACACGAATCATCCCTCTGTCCAGAATGTTCATGCTATATACACTTTCCATCTGTTAGTCACTTCGTAGCTACCTCAGTTATCAGATTGACTGTCGCAGTATCACAGTGCTTGTGTTCGAGTAATGCTTATTTCACCTGATAGTGGCTCCAAAGCACAAGAGTAGAGATGTTGGCAATTCAGATATGCCAAAGAGAAGCCATA
>NW_006472742.1:0-288 GCF_000325575.1 Pteropus alecto | reverse complement strand
TTTTTTGTGGGAAATATAACATATTTACCCTCTTAACAATTTTTATATGTACAGTACAGTATTGTTAATTGTATCTACATTGTTGTACAACACATGTCTAGAACATTTTCATCTTGCATGAGTGAAACTTTACCCATTGATCAAGAACTTCCTTTTTCCTCTTCCTTCCAGCCCCTGGTAACCACCATTCTACTTCCTTTTCTATTAACTTAGATACCTCATATAAGTGGAATAATGCCATGTTTCTTTTTGTGATTGGCATATTTCACTTAGCATAATGTCCTCAAG
>NW_006472741.1:0-288 GCF_000325575.1 Pteropus alecto | reverse complement strand
CATGCTCTTGAGCTTACCATCTGCCTAGAATGCACAAGCAGGTACTAATACAGTGGTAGCTTTTTTGTAGTTTGTAGTAGCGGCACACTAACAGCTTTTCTATGCAGTCTTTCTTCTTTGCCAAGGACAGCAGAAAGCCACAGTGTGTCGTGTGTAGTGTTGAAGGGTAATTTGAAGAGAAATTATTCTGTTGAGTATGTGCTTGCAATTTGTGTCCTCAGAAGCGCTGTTCCATACACGAACTCTGTATATTTTGTATTGCATGTGGAAATTAAAACTGTATCCAAA
>NW_006472740.1:0-288 GCF_000325575.1 Pteropus alecto | reverse complement strand
TTCACCAGTGAATTCTACCAAACATTCCAGTACATTGAATACCCATTCTCCTCAAACTCATCCAAAAAATCGGAGAGGAGGCAATACTTGCCAACACATCCTATGAGACCAATATTACTCTGACACGAAAACCTGATAAGAATAACACACACAAAAAAAAGAAAGAAAAAAAAAACAGACTGATAACTCTCATGAACACAGATACAAAAGTTCTGAAGAATAAAACAACATATTAAAAAGATTGTGCATCATAATTAAGTGGGCTTCCTCCCAGAGGCGCAGGGATGG
>NW_006472739.1:0-288 GCF_000325575.1 Pteropus alecto | reverse complement strand
CCACTCCGTGGGGTACGAGGACTTCTGCGACCCCCCAGAAGCTGCTCCTTCGAGATGAGTGGGAAACATGCCGCCTGCCCCAAGAGGTCCTTGGACTTCGCGACGGTGCAAACGTCCCCGTTATCATGACACGCAGTTTGTGTCTCTCAGGAACGGGGCTGCGATTTCCGGGAGGTCAGCACACTGAAGCCACCCGCCCAAGCCTCTCGTGGGCATTGAGGGCAGGCTTCTGATGGCAGTCAGTGACCAAGCATCCCGGGACCAGAAGCGAAAGAAACGCATGTTCAG
>NW_006472738.1:0-288 GCF_000325575.1 Pteropus alecto | reverse complement strand
AAAAATGTTTTCAAGATGGAATGAAAGCTGGAGGAAGCAAAAGATATGGACAAGCTGAAAGCGCAATTAACATGTTGACATCATAGATATGTAATAATCTTCGACCCAAGGATTGGATATGTAATATTGGAATATTACATATTTGAATATTCAAATATTTGAAAAGTGCACCCAAAACGTCTCACGCTAAATCAGGTCTCAACGCACGAACGTGACAGGAAGTATGGAGACCACATTCTCTGAACACGATGAGACTGAAATTAGAATCGAATGAAAATGTAACTGGAA
>NW_006472737.1:0-288 GCF_000325575.1 Pteropus alecto | reverse complement strand
CCTGGGGAGCCTGTGCCAGGTTGGGTTTGGCCTTCTCAGCAGAGCTGACAGGGAGCAACGATTTCCCATGTGTCCAAGTCACAGGGTCACCTGAACTGTCACCAGCCAGAGCTCAGCTCTACAGCCACGTCTGACCAGGGGCAGAGCCTGGTCCTTCACCCGAGACTGTGCGAGGAGAGCACAGGTCATGATTCTTCATTTATAGTCGGTCATTCTCTTCACTGTCGTGACCTCCCAATCTGAGGGACGTCCCGTGCATGTCACTAGTTAAACAAAACTGTAAGCCAC
>NW_006472736.1:0-288 GCF_000325575.1 Pteropus alecto | reverse complement strand
AGTCTGCGCGGGAATCAGCAGGCAGGCTGGGTGTGTGCGCGTGTGTGCGTGTGCACACATGCTTGTGTGCATGTGTGTGTGTGCACGCACGTGCATGAGTGTACGTGTGTGTGTGCGTGAGTGCATGTGTGCGTGTGTGCGTGTGTGTGTGTGCATGCGTGCATGAGTGCGTGTGCGTGTGTGCGTGTGCACATGCGCCAGCAGCACTGCATCGGGGGTGCGGCGGCAGCCAGCGCAGCGCAGTGCGGAGCGCGCGGCTTCACGCACCAGACCCCCGGGCCGCTTCCC
>NW_006472735.1:0-288 GCF_000325575.1 Pteropus alecto | reverse complement strand
CTTTAGCACCTGTGGGGTTTTTGTTCGTTTTTTTGTTTTTTTTGAGGGGGAGGGGGTGATCTCTTTTTCTCATACCTGTGGGTTAAAACTTTCTTGCTTTCTTGATATGAATACAGAGGAATCACAGGATGGAGAAATATCAGAATGTTAGATAACCTAGAGTCTGATTTTTGTGAAACTGTAACCTACTAATGAGATTTTCATCACATAGATTGAAAAAAAATCTGTATGGCGGAGGGCATTGTAGACAAAACTTTATGATTACAATATTTGTTTTCTTTCCTGTTA
>NW_006472734.1:0-288 GCF_000325575.1 Pteropus alecto | reverse complement strand
TACCAATAGAGGCGTTGAGGATCCCTTTCGCCTTTAACATTATGTGTCTCTATATTCTTTTTTGATATACACAGCACTTCATCTTGCCAAAAACAAACAAAAAATCTACAGATAATTTTTAAAAATCTCATTTCTGCTTTATAACACACATCCCTAAGCTATAGAAATAATGACAACAATATGTCTGCCTTTAAAGAAACATCCATAAATAGCTATGTTATTTTATTTACTTAAACATGAGAAAAATATATATCAATGTCAGAAACTAAATGATATAGATATATATGT
>NW_006472733.1:0-288 GCF_000325575.1 Pteropus alecto | reverse complement strand
TTGGTTTGGTTTGGTTTGGTTTATTCAATATAAGCGTATTTAATTAAAATTAAAGTGGGTAATGGCTCTCTCACCCTTCAGAACTGCACTTAAATCATAACTCCCCTCCCCTGCGTGGGTTCGTGTGTACGTACGTATTTGCTCGACGTTTTACATTTGTGCGCGTAGCTGCATCTAGTTCCTTCAGGGAATGACTCACACCTGTGATGCCAAAGGTAAAAACTCAGGGGGAAATGGTATCGTGATGTCCAATGAATCACAAATCTAACCCTCCAAAACTCTAAACAG
>NW_006472732.1:0-288 GCF_000325575.1 Pteropus alecto | reverse complement strand
TCGTCTCCACCGTGCCCGACCCGCATCCCGCATCCCATATCTTGCGGCCGCATCCCACATCCTGCAGCCACATCCCGCATCCTGCAGCCGCATCCCGCATCCTGCAACCGCATCCCGCATCCCACATCCTGTAGCCACATCCTGCATCCACATCCTGCAGCCGCATCCCACAGTCTACATCCCGCAGCCATATCCCTCATCCCGTATCCTGCATCCTGCAGCCGCATCCCACGTCCCACATCTTGCATCGCGTATCCTGCATCCCACATCCTGCATCCGTCCTCACCC
>NW_006472731.1:0-288 GCF_000325575.1 Pteropus alecto | reverse complement strand
TGGACCCCTCCCATCAACCCTGTCCGGGTTGCAACCCTGATCGCGACGCCCCAGAAAGCCGTTGGCCAGAGGGTGGGCCGATGGGGAGATGAGCCAGCGGGTCGAGCTCAGAGATGGGCGGTCGGAATCAGAGGGACCAGGTCCAGCACCAGCGTGCAGCCCAGCGGCTGGGGGCGAGGGGCAGGGGGCTCGGTGCAGCCTCTCCGACCACAGCTCCGGCCCCCTAGTCTCGGCGGATGGCCCCATCCCCTGAGTCAGGGGGAAGTTGAGGCCGGCGGGCACCCATGG
>NW_006472730.1:0-288 GCF_000325575.1 Pteropus alecto | reverse complement strand
TTATTGTACAATGAGAATCTGGGGGTAGGCACTTGAGAGGCATTCCCAAATTTATATATCCTTTCATGGTTTTCTCTTCATAAACAATAATGTTCTTATTAAAACAATCCTGCATCCTTGTACTGAAATCTTCATTAGCTCTCAAAGCTGAGTAGATATTCTCATGGAGTTCACCATATGCTGTCAGTTCACTCCAGGCTGATTGCTTGGAGCTTTTGTGTAAATTAAAGGTGAAATAACGCTTTTCACCGTTGCTCGGATTGGGCTTCGGAATTTTAAGGGCTGCTT
>NW_006472729.1:0-288 GCF_000325575.1 Pteropus alecto | reverse complement strand
CTGCAGGGTTTAGTTTGCATTCGCTTTTTCTGTAACGGAGCCTCGCATCTGGCAGGATTTCGCTCTGATATTTACGTGAATAGGTATTTTTCCACCAGGGCTCGGTTATCCACCTCCCTCTATAGGCGAAGATTGCTGATGAGGCCCCGGGAGCTTCTGCATAATATACAAACACGGCACAGCAGGGAGGCCTGGGCCCTGTCAGCCCGCAGACTGTGACTTGCAAACCCCCTCCACTGAACGTGCTGCCTCCCTTAAGCCCTTAACAGTGAGAGGGGTAGAGATTCC
>NW_006472728.1:0-288 GCF_000325575.1 Pteropus alecto | reverse complement strand
TTAAGCCCACTGTTGAGACCTACTATTCAGAAAAAGATTCCTTTCAAAACATCACTCCTCACTGACAATGCACCTGGTCACCTAAGAGCTCTGATAGAGATGTACAAAATATTAATATTTTCATGACTGCTAACACGACATCCCTTCTGCAGTCATGGATCAAGGAGTAATTTTGACTTTCAAGTCTCATGATTTAAGATATACATGTCATAAGGCTATAGCTATCACAGATAGTAATTCCTCTGATGTATCTGGGCAAAGTAACTGAAAACCTTCTGAAAAGCATTC
>NW_006472727.1:0-287 GCF_000325575.1 Pteropus alecto | reverse complement strand
ATGCCATCACTTTTCCTTTAGAAGATGTACTGTTTCATTTCGAAGTCAAGGTTGGTGCCACCTAAGTGAGTTCCTGCTGCAAGGAATTTGAGGACCCTCTCTTCCTTCATTTGCAGGACACCAAGGGCTCTGGACATTGTGAAAGTTTCCCTTCAGTTACATGGGAACCGAGAACAACGCCGTACGGGCCTCTCTCTGGGTAGCGCAGGAAGGTCCCATTGAAATTCTTAATCAGTGCACTTTCAGGGGCGAGACATTGCTAAACTTTATACATCATAATTGCAATG
>NW_006472726.1:0-288 GCF_000325575.1 Pteropus alecto | reverse complement strand
CAGGTCTGGGCCTGCAGGTCTGGGCCTGACCAGCTTCCGGTCTTCTGGACTCCTGGTTGTACCATCAACTCACTCTAGGTCTACGCTTGAGGCGAGTGGTAAGGAAAACAGGCCGGGCACCCCTGAGGATCTGTGAAGAAAGGCCGCCACACAAACACAGTGGTGTTTAGAACCAAAAGCAAGAATCCGCGTTAACTACGAGAACTTGCGTGCCTGTCACGGCCGGGTGTGGTGTGAGGCACTGGGAGGCCTCGCTTTGTAGTATGGGAATCTCGCTTTTACGATGTG
>NW_006472725.1:0-288 GCF_000325575.1 Pteropus alecto | reverse complement strand
TCAGCAGGAGGTGTTTTCCTTTTCAATGTCCCCACCAGGCTTGGAGTGGTCCCTGCACACAGGAGTCTGTGGTATCAAGAGATGAATTTTCAGATTATCCTGCTCTTGTCTCCTTCTATGACTTGATTGTTCTTTCCAACTTTTACCAAACTCTCAAAGGAACCAGAATCGTTTAGAATTAGTAGAGAGGAGGGACCTTGTAATCTCTCATCTTAGTTAAATTCCTGTCATAATTCTGCTCTGCTTGCCCACCCTTAGCGCTAGTGCTGTCTCCAGTCCAAACTCAGA
>NW_006472724.1:0-287 GCF_000325575.1 Pteropus alecto | reverse complement strand
CCTTTGATGCACATAAAGTACAATATTAATTTTTGCACGTACCTATATTCCTTTATTTCATTTTCTAGTAATGCTTCATATGCTATCAGTAAGTTTAATGAATTATACTCAAATATCAATATATACGCTGGACTTAAGAATTTATCTGATTCAGAGAGCAATTCCGAAGAATACAACCCAACATCTCTCTTAAAAAAACAAAGTTATGAAAATGGCATCACTAAGCTACCCCGACAGGACATGAACTTGAAGCAGCTCTCTTAAGAGGAACGAAGGCTTGAAATAAG
>NW_006472723.1:0-287 GCF_000325575.1 Pteropus alecto | reverse complement strand
TGGAGTTTCAGGAAATCCTCTGGGCAGAGTGATCTCTGTTATCCAGTTCCCTGATTTCTCCACTATGGTGCGCTGAGTCTGCACACTGGGAGGGGTTAGGGCTCAACAGAGGAACAATGGATACTGATAGCATCGCCTCTCGCCCTCTCTCCAGCAACTCTGTGTGCCCCTGTAAGTCCCTGATGCCTCCCGAGCAGCCAACTGGGAGCTAGTGCTCAAAGCCAGCAGGTCCGTCACTGCGAAAGTCCACTGGTGGACACAGCCTCTTTAAGAGGCATCTGCAGCTG
>NW_006472722.1:0-288 GCF_000325575.1 Pteropus alecto | reverse complement strand
AAAGTGGTTTTGTATAGTCCATCACAGATGACCTTATTAATCACGTTAACAACTTAGTAAACTAGATAAACCTCTAGAGACTACCCTGGGTTCAGCCTCCTGGCCTCTGGGCTGGGGTTAGAATCCATCCACAATAGAGTTTCTCAGATTTTCTTGGTTTACAGCACATTTAGTGTCTGGTTTTTTTCCCCACTTCACTCCTAAGCCAACACAATACAACAAAGAACAGTAGCGTTTTTGTTTTTAAGTAGTTAGCTATAGACAACTTAATGGTTGTCTGAAAATAAG
>NW_006472721.1:0-287 GCF_000325575.1 Pteropus alecto | reverse complement strand
ATAGAAAGCCTTAAAAATGCCTTTTTATTTTCTTAAAGATATTTAATCACACCTGCTACTGTCAATTTCAGTCCCTGTCAATGTTAGCAGTTTCGGTAGCGTTTGCTCAGTTTCCCCTGTGGCTCCGTGGTGTTCGGTCCCGGAGGGTACAGGGGGAGGGGCTCCTGGGTTGGGGGATGGGGGCTGCGATTCAGTCTCAGTTTTGCAACTGCGGCTGGTAAAATTCAACTGTTGTTTTTCTGCTGTTGTGCTTCTCTGCTTTCTCCCCTAATGACTGGGCCCTGTCA
>NW_006472720.1:0-288 GCF_000325575.1 Pteropus alecto | reverse complement strand
GGCCAGGCGGGGGGCCGCCTCGCGGTGGGGCACGCAGGCGCCACGTCCACCCCCACCCCGGGTCTGTCCCGCCACTGGAGACCTCAGGAAGCGGCCAACGCCTGGCTCTCGTGTCCGCGGAGTGTAAATTAAAGCGACAGGACTCTCGCTTTTCCGCGTTACTGTGCGGGGTGCGTGGACAGTATTTGCAAACCACTGGGCATAGCAAACATCAGTGTATGTTCAGTGTGAAACACGAGGGACCCGGCGTGTAAACCGCCTGAACGAGGCTCTGCAGGACACGCTTGG
>NW_006472719.1:0-287 GCF_000325575.1 Pteropus alecto | reverse complement strand
TTATTAACCAATGTCATCCCAATAAATTTAATTAACAATAAATAAAAATAGAACGTATGTCTTCTGTGAAGCCTTTCTTATCTCCTTTTCCCACCTCAAACCTAATGTGATTACTTACACCTTGAAACTGTGATAATCTGGTACTGTAATCCTAGAATTCTTTAATTCGCCTTGTTCTGTTTAAGACACTTAATTTAATGCAGTTCAGTAGAACACTAAACAACATTTATGTCCTAGGCCCTGTGATAAATTCTGTAATAGATGAGAAAGTAAGACACAGTTCCTGC
>NW_006472718.1:0-287 GCF_000325575.1 Pteropus alecto | reverse complement strand
AGAATTCTACTTTGCCTATGAGTTTCAAGAACTGAGTTCAAAGATATGTGTTCTAGTGAACTGGCATAGACAATGCTTGGGATTTGAATAGGCTAGGAAAGTGGAGGAAAGAAATACTGTCAAGAGCATAACATCTGCTCAGAGTGATCGAGAAGAGGGCAGATGGCTGCAGCTAGGTGTGCTCGTGATTACCTGAAATATTTTCTTTATAGTCTAAGATTCTTTTATGTATTGTCATATTAGCACCCCCTACAAATATTTATCATTTATTTTCCTTCTTATAGAGA
>NW_006472717.1:0-287 GCF_000325575.1 Pteropus alecto | reverse complement strand
GGTATTTAACTCCATGATGTAGGTACTGTAATCCTCCCCATTTTCCAGAAGAGGGTACTGAAGCACAGAGATGTTCTAGAAAGCCAAGATTTGACCCATGTTTTGAATTCAGACCCCACATTGCCTTTTGTGAAATATGTATGAATCATGATAGAGCCACCTTAACACATCATTCAAAAATTAATTCAGAAACACAAACAAGCCAGTATTGCTGTATGACAGAAACCATTATATTTCTCAGGGGGCAGTAAGTACTGCCAGATTAAAACACAGCCAAGCCACAAAGT
>NW_006472716.1:0-287 GCF_000325575.1 Pteropus alecto | reverse complement strand
CATCCACTCCAGGTTTACATTGTGATCCTCTGTGTCCACAGGCAAGCGCATTTGTATTGGCGAAAGCATCGCCCGTGCGGAATTATTCCTCTTCTTCACCACCATCCTCCAGAACTTCTCTGTGGCCAGCCCCGTGGCCCCTGAAGACATTGACCTCACACCCCGGGAGACTGGAGTGGGCAAGCTGCCCCCAATGTACCAGATCCGCTTCCTGTCCCGTTGAGGGCTTCCAAGGGAGAGGCTCACATCATTCCAGGGTCATGAAGCATCCCCACCTCTGCAGGGGA
>NW_006472715.1:0-287 GCF_000325575.1 Pteropus alecto | reverse complement strand
GAGAAGCTGTCAGACCTGTAGGGCTTCATGCGGTGTCCATTCTGAGATAACATCTTACGATGCTCAGTGCAGGCTTCTCTCCACTGCAGCTGTCATAATGGTTATGCCCAACAATAATTCCTATTTTATGACCTCCAGGGAGAAGGAAACATCTAAAATGTTCACAGTGCACAGGAAAAAGATAATGGACCATCTGTGGGTTCTCCAACGCAGTGAGACAACAAGACAGCATAATTCTCCACAGATTTCCTAAGACCGTGACTTCACTAGGTCAATAAATGCTGGGA
>NW_006472714.1:0-287 GCF_000325575.1 Pteropus alecto | reverse complement strand
ATTTATATTCCACAGAAACATTTTATCAAAACCTTTTGAAAATATACCATCATTGGAGGCGAGCATTTGATAGATATGTTTTAACTTCGATTGTCATTCATGTGGTTGAACTGACCATAAGTTGCATGAATATTGTTTAGACACTCTCAGTGAGGTGAGGCCCATGCTGATCAACATTTCCAATCTTAATTGGAATGGTAGGCAAAAAACGATGACAAAAGCCATCTGTCCATCGATAGACACAACATATGTATCAATGGTTCCTTCCAATACATATTTCGAAAAGC
>NW_006472713.1:0-287 GCF_000325575.1 Pteropus alecto | reverse complement strand
ATTTGGTGGTTATGATGGATAATCCAGTGTTGCTTAAGTGTAATATACTTGAATGGATGAGATGAGAAAGTATGGAGAGATAAGACCAGCCAAGTCCCTGAGAGCCTCAAACACTGTGACCAGGAGATCAGGTTGCTACCCTGTAGACCAGTTGTTGCCAAACCTGGATGAGCATCAGAACCTCTGTGTTTTTGTTTGTTTGCTTGTTGTTTTTTGTTTGTTTGTTTAGTTTTGGTGTTGAGGATATGTAATGGGAACAAATGTCAAGATATGAGCTAAAATCCTCC
>NW_006472712.1:0-287 GCF_000325575.1 Pteropus alecto | reverse complement strand
GAAGCCACAGTTGTTGTGGGGTCTCTGTTCTGCTGTGGGAATATTTCCTGTCCCAAATCAATTGCAAATCCATATTGTGATCCTGCACTATTCACTTACCCTCCCTTTCTGTCTTGCCCTGAAGGATAATGATAAGCCAAAATAATGAGGGCTTTGTTTTGAGACCTGAATTACCTAGTTATTCAAGAATTTTTAAGGTACTTTGGTGGATAGAGGTACTTTTGAAAATAGGGAGGTAATTCCTTCCTGAATAATATGCTGACCCCCTTTGACAAGGCTATTATTCT
>NW_006472711.1:0-287 GCF_000325575.1 Pteropus alecto | reverse complement strand
TTTTTTCCTAGTTAAGTAGGTCAGCTCTCCATTGGCGTGGAAAGAGGGGTAAGAGTCCACTGCTCCGCGTGAGAAAGTAACATAGGCAGTGTCGGAAAACCACACAAAGACGTGACAATTCCAGAGTGTCCAATGTTTAGTGGATGTTGATTTAAAGCTCACATGTTTAGCATGTCGTCTGTATTATGAGTCACTGCCATTGGATCTGTGATGTGTAGCTCTTGATGTAGTGAACATTGATTCTAGTCCCTGCTCTATAACTGTATGTATGATCTTGGTAGAGTTAC
>NW_006472710.1:0-287 GCF_000325575.1 Pteropus alecto | reverse complement strand
TTTATGCCAGTACCATGCTGTTTTGAATATTGTAGACTTTTAGAATAGTTTAATATCAGGCAGTTTGATACTTCCAACACTGTTCTTCTTTCTCAAGATTGCTATGGCTATTCAGATACTTTTGTGGTTCCCTACAAATTTTAGGATTATGTTTGAGTACTGTGAAAAGTGCCATTGGTATTTTGATAGGGATTTCGTTGAATCTGTAGATTTCTTTGGGTAGTGAGGACATTTTAACGATGTTCATTCTTGCTATCCATGAGCATGGTATATGCTTCCACTTATTT
>NW_006472709.1:0-287 GCF_000325575.1 Pteropus alecto | reverse complement strand
ATAAGATCTCTTTGTACTTTGAGAATATTTACTCTGTCATATATATGCTACATTTCTCCCCAGTTATTCTGTGTTCTAACTTTTGTTTCTAATACCTTTTGTCATTCAGCAATTACATATTTTATGTAATCAAGACTGTCCATTTTTCAAAGATTACTTTTTTCAATAAAATATACATATAAACAGACAAATGAGCATTTGCCTGTCCTTAAAAAATACTATGGAATGTAATGAAGAAATAGGGCAGTTTAAAAAGTACAGAAATCTAAAAATATTGAAAAATACCG
>NW_006472708.1:0-287 GCF_000325575.1 Pteropus alecto | reverse complement strand
GGAAAATCATTTGGTAATTTCTTAGGAAACATACATCCGCCTCATGACCCAGACATTTCATTTCTAGGTATTTACCCAAAAGAAATGGAAACCTATTTCCAAACAAAGGCTCATACACAAATGTTTATAGAAGCTTCCTTGATAACAGCCCCAAACTGGAAACAATACAAATGTCCATCAACAGTTGATGCGTAAATAATGATATATCCATATAATGGAATGCCCAGCAATAGAAAGGAACAAACTACTGACATATATTATACATCTATGATGGATGAATTTCAAAT
>NW_006472707.1:0-287 GCF_000325575.1 Pteropus alecto | reverse complement strand
TTATATAATTTTGAAGTAATCCCCCAATGAATCTATCACCCACCTGACCCAATACACAGTTATTATAAATTTTGCACCATATTCTCAAAGCTGTATGTAATGTCCCCGTGCCTACTTTGTAACTGCCAACTTGCACTTAATCGCATCACCTTTCTCACCCGGCCACCAAATCTGCCTCCCATCTGGCAGCCATCAGTTTGTTTTCTGGATCTGTGAGTCTTTATTCATTTTGTTTGTCTGGAATCTAATTGCAGTTTTACTTTACAAATTTTGAGGACTGTCCAAAG
>NW_006472706.1:0-287 GCF_000325575.1 Pteropus alecto | reverse complement strand
AGTCTCTCAGGCCCTGGGTCTAACCCTGTCCTTGGAACTCTCTAGCTTTGTGACCTTCGGCTTGGTGCTCGCTCTCTCTCTGCCTTCCTTTCCTTACCTGTAAAGTGGGGATAATTAATAATAGTAAGTGTCTGGCACACAGTAGACATTGTAATGGCGGGCTATTACTATGCAACATTTTGTCGAATATTTATATCATTATTATAGAACGCAAATAACAGCTTACACATCATAACACATTTTCATGAACGCGTTTGAACCAATGGTCTCCGAAGTGAGTTTTGCAA
>NW_006472705.1:0-288 GCF_000325575.1 Pteropus alecto | reverse complement strand
TTGTACATTTGTCAATGATGGTGTCTTTGGAGTAACATTTTGTATTCTTTGTGGACTTTCATCTGACACCACCTTGTGAAAATGGACCTTCTTGTTGCTACCATGAAATGAGCATCCCCCTTTGAGGAAGCTGAAGAGATTCTCCCAGAGTCTGAGGGCGACATCGGGAGCAGGACTGGAAATCCATCCTTTGCCCTGAACTCCTGGAACAACGACTTGCTCCACCCCTCGTCTCCCCTTGGTAGGCGGAGAGGCAAAGGCAGCACCAACAGGAGGCTTTCAATGCTT
>NW_006472704.1:0-287 GCF_000325575.1 Pteropus alecto | reverse complement strand
TGCCTGTGTCTCAGGAATGGTGAAGATGGGCCTGCCGGAGGGGTGTGTGGTCCAGCCACTGGGAGGAGACAGGATGCGGGAGGAGGTGTCTGCCAACAGACAGGCGGGAGCTGCCCCACTGCTCATGCATGCCCCCTGGGTCACTGAAGGAAATGATGGGGTCGCTTCCTAAGGACTCAGGTCAAGGTCTGGGGGGCAGATAGCAGCACAGGTGAGGCTTAAAGGTAGGTGGGGAGTAATTAGTTACATTTCAAAAGAATTTTTATGTTTCAAAAGGCTCTGAGGCA
>NW_006472703.1:0-287 GCF_000325575.1 Pteropus alecto | reverse complement strand
TCAGTCCCTGTCAGTGTTAACAACAGTTTTGGTAGTGTTTGCTTTGATTCCCCTCGGGCTCCGCGGTGATCTATCTAGGCATGTATTGGGGGAGGGGCCCTCTGGATTGGGGGCTGGGACTGCATCTCAGCCTTGGTTTTGCAATGGCTATTAGTAGAAATCAACTGTTATTTTTCTGTGGTCTTGTCCCACTTCTCTGCTTTCTGCCCTGGTAACTGAACCCTGCTGCCGGCTGTGTAGAAAAGTCCTGGAACTTCCAGGCAGGGCTGTTCAGGGAAGTCACTGCA
>NW_006472702.1:0-287 GCF_000325575.1 Pteropus alecto | reverse complement strand
AGAACCCACAGGAAGCACTCACAATGACCAGAACAGTCTAAGCACAACGAGGGTAGGCTGGGGAACACCAGAGATCATTTTGGATAAGTAGGAAGCACTCAGCACAACTAGGAGCTTCGAGACTACCGGAGAACACTCAGAACCATTATGGTACTCTCAAGACAGAAAAAGCACTCAGGAACACCAAGAGGACCTAAGTAACCCCAATGTCAGAACCAGGACCAATAGGAAGTACTCTGGAACAACAAGGTGCCCCAAAATTCACCAGGAGGCTCTCAGGAATACCA
>NW_006472701.1:0-287 GCF_000325575.1 Pteropus alecto | reverse complement strand
TAGTGCGTGGTTATCATGTGCCAGACAAATTTCTAAGTTCTAGGAATACAAAATGGGAAAGATAACATCCAATAACAACACAAATGAGGACAGGTGAGGGAGCATGGGGATATCCGGGGAAAAGCACTTCAAGCATGAAGATTAGCAACTAGCAATACCCTGAGGTGAGATGGCCCCTGGCTTATTAAGGGGGCCTCTGAACAGGGCCAAGTGCGGGAGGGATGGAAGACAATAAGTTTAGAGATATCAAGGGACAAAATATGTGGGGAATTATGGTAAATGTAGAC
>NW_006472700.1:0-287 GCF_000325575.1 Pteropus alecto | reverse complement strand
ACACACAAACAGAAATGCAAACACAGAACACGTCTACACAGAAACACCCATATAAACACACAAACACATGCAAACAGAAACACACACGCACACGCACACACGCTCTACTCCGTGCATTCACGCAGAGAACTCGGACCCTCCAGCCTGTTGATGCCGATGATACCTTAGTGCGATTCCTTCTAGAGCTTTACACCCTAGAGAACCATGTGACAGCCACGACCTCAAGCCCCATGATGCTGTGGGCACTTCCGGGCAGAGCATCTATGGCAGCTAGCCTGCGTGGGTTC
>NW_006472699.1:0-287 GCF_000325575.1 Pteropus alecto | reverse complement strand
CAGGGACAAATGTTCATTTATCCTCTATACTTTCATCCACTTATTAAATACTAATATCGTTGTTGAGAAATTCAGAATAGCATCCCTGAGAGATTATGTAGCATGCTCGTTCTGTTCCAGCCCCTCCCAGAACAGGTCTCCAACTGTGCTGTCTCATTCTGGGATGCATGAAATAGATGTTCTGTAGTCCTCTTAATGTCAGTAGGTCATGCCATAATCCCTCTTCAGGAAAAATTTTCTCCTGAGTGATCTTCAAATATTCCTCCTTTGTGCTTTAGGTCCTTCTT
>NW_006472698.1:0-287 GCF_000325575.1 Pteropus alecto | reverse complement strand
ATGAAATCCTTGATGTGGCTTTTCGGTGCTGGAACAGGTGGGAACAACGTGGCCCATAAGCGACATCTGAAACTAGAGAAAAGGAGGGAGTTAGGTGGCCCTTGCACATTTCCCTAACAGTAGACCCAGTTAATTCCCGCTGTTTCGTATGTTCGAATCTTTATCGAGCGAGATTTCCAGGTGTCGCCGTCGCACTGATCGCTGATGGCCTCGGGTGCTAAAAGGCTCTGGCGTGGCTCCTGGGTCATCCAGGGTCATCCGGGGAAGACAAAATGGTCATCACTCCA
>NW_006472697.1:0-287 GCF_000325575.1 Pteropus alecto | reverse complement strand
TCCAGGACGAAGCTTAGACATGCGCAGGGGACCCACAAACACAATCCCTACAGGGTGCTTGTATCACTTTAATGACGTCAGCACCAAAAGTCTGTCATTTTAGGACAACGTGGTAAAGACTCAGTCCGTTCCTGAGAGCTCCGCCCCTCCTCCCCCACGCCTCCTGGGTCCTGGCGTGTGTCCGCGTCCTTGTCACCATCACCCGTCCGGCACCCGCCACAGGGACACCCATGAGTGCAGGGGGAAGGACCTGGCCCGGTTGTCTCTCGGGGCGGGAGGGGTGGCAG
>NW_006472696.1:0-287 GCF_000325575.1 Pteropus alecto | reverse complement strand
GTAAGCACAGGTGTGGCTAAGCTGAATAAGGATGAACACCACAAACAGAGCAAGGCTGTGTGGCCAGGGAGCCAGTCAGGCAGCCTCGGCTCCCTGTGCTCGGTCACTCGTCATCAGATCCCTGTCTAAGTGACAGACAAGTGACAGAAGCATCGCTCTTCCAAATCTCGGCACCATTCCCACCCTGAGGCCCAGAGGACAGGAAACACCGCCTAAAACGAAGCCACCAAGCCTTTCTTCATCCGGTTCCCGCGGGCAACCCTCTGCTGTACCCACATGCTGTCCCC
>NW_006472695.1:0-287 GCF_000325575.1 Pteropus alecto | reverse complement strand
ATAAAGGTTTGAGCATTCAAAATTTGATAGCTACTGTGAAGCTATTTGCCCCATTTTGTACTCCTAAAGACATTGCAGGTACGACACTGCTCTGTGCTTCTGCCGACAGTGGCAGTCATCAGTCTGTATCCTGTTGTTTTGTTTGGATTTTTCTCTAATTACTAGTGAGTTTGAGTAATTTTTTAAAATTTGAATAATCATTTATATTTTCACTTTTTTTGGTTTACCTGTGAACGTTCTTTGCTTATTATTTCATTGTTTTTTTCTTTGGTGATTTGTAGTAATTG
>NW_006472694.1:0-287 GCF_000325575.1 Pteropus alecto | reverse complement strand
GTTACATTAGGGTTGGAGTTAGGGTTAGGATTAAGATTAGCATTAGGTTTAGAGTTAGTTTTAGAGTTAGGCTAGGGTTAGGATTTTGTTATTTTAGGGTTAGTGTAGGGTTAGAGTTAGAAATAGGGTGAGGTTTAAGGTTAGGCTCAATGATATGGTAAGGGGTTAGGTTTAGGGTTCGTGCTATGTTTAGAGAAAGGGTTAGTGTTCGTGTAGAGTTAGAATTAGTTTAGGTTAACTTTAAGAATTAGATAGGGTTAGTGTTAGGGTTAGGTTATGTTTAGAAT
>NW_006472693.1:0-287 GCF_000325575.1 Pteropus alecto | reverse complement strand
TGCTACAGATTGTCAGAGGGGACTCAGGAAAAATTTGAATCACCTAAAATGGATAAAGAAACTTTGTATCTTCTTTTATAAAGAGGATTAGCGTGTTCTCAGTTATCCATGGGATAGCTACATCTTGATATGTGGAAGCCTGGCTTTGTTCTTTTCTTTAGTGAGAACTGTGTATGGGTGCCAAGTTAACAAGGGCTGGACTCTGAAAGCTTTGTACTATGTCAACTTGACTAAGCCAAACTACAGTTCCCGGAATTCTTTCCATGTTTCTAGTTGAGGTTGGCCAC
>NW_006472692.1:0-287 GCF_000325575.1 Pteropus alecto | reverse complement strand
CTACATATTCTTACCTTTTCGCTATATACTCTTATCTTTCCTTGTTATATTTCCATATCAAAGAAAATAGGTTAACAAAATCTTTGAACTGTAACTCACAGGAAGAAAGAATGATATTAACTGAATTCCTCTCAGGATCCCTCTCAGTGTCTTTATTCTGTCCCTCTCAGTGCCTTTCTTCTCTCTCACTGTCCTCACCTCTATTGTCTCTGTCCCTCTGAGTCTCTCCTAGGTTCTCTCACTCTCTGTCTCTGGGGTGTTACCCCTTTTCTAATAAATTTTCCTTT
>NW_006472691.1:0-287 GCF_000325575.1 Pteropus alecto | reverse complement strand
TGCTACAGATTGTCAGAGGGGACTCAGGAAAAATTAGTATCACTCAAAACGAATAAAGAAACTTTGTATCTTCTTTTATAAAGAGGGTTAGCATGTTCTCAGTTGTCCATGGGGTAGCCGCATCTTGATAGGTGGAAGCCTGGCTTTGTTCTTTTCTTTAGCGGGAATTGTGTATGGGTGCCAAGTTAACAAGGGCTAGATTCTGAAAGCTTTGTACCATGTCAACTTGACTAAGCCAAACTACAGTTCCCAGAATTCTTTCCATGTTTCTAGTTGAGGTTGGCCAC
>NW_006472690.1:0-287 GCF_000325575.1 Pteropus alecto | reverse complement strand
CCTGGGAAATCAATATGTCAGTCAGGCAGGCCTTCGTAATAAAGCCCCGATAAAGTCCTTGGATATCGGAGCCCAGGTGAGCTTCCCCGGTTGGTATTCTCCACACAGATTGTCACCCCTCGATGCAGTGATTTGTCCTGAGGACAAGAGAAGCTTCGTGTTTGGAACCCTCCCAGACACTGCCCCTATGTCTTATCCTTTGGCTGATTTTACTTTATTTTCTTTCTATATAGTAAACCATAACTGTGACTATAATAGTTTTCAGTAAGTTTTGTGAGTCCTTCTAG
>NW_006472689.1:0-287 GCF_000325575.1 Pteropus alecto | reverse complement strand
TCTCCCTGTTCCTCTTTAAAATATTTATATTTTTTAAGTTCAAGATGGCAGAAGGACCAAGCAAATTTTTTCCCTCCCCCTGCCCAGAACCTATTAAATTATAGTGAAAGGTAGAAGCCAACAGTAGCAGAGAGCATTGTGGGGATGATACCAACTGAAGAGAGATTAACTAAATTGCTGGCTGATGAAAAGAAAATGGAGGGAGAAGAGAAAGAAGGAGGAAGCCATGGCAGAAACGATGAGAGGAGGGGGCTATGAGCAACGAGTAAGCCCAGCTTCCCTTCAGA
>NW_006472688.1:0-287 GCF_000325575.1 Pteropus alecto | reverse complement strand
GCCTGACCTTAGACTCCCAACTCTCTGTGAACTTGGCTCAGCAGACAAGCAGGAAAACCTACAGTGTCTTTGAGGAGCAGATGGATTGAAATGTTAAAAATCTGTTTTGTTAGAAGATTTCAGCTAACAGAATAATTTAATTAGAAACAAAAAGCACCCAAACTCTTCAGTGATATTTAAATAAGAATATCATTATTAATCACTCGAAAGCTAACTTGGATTCTATACCATTAAAATTGATAAGAATCAAGTGGAAGAGAGAGAGAAAGAGAGAGAGAGAGAGAGAG
>NW_006472687.1:0-287 GCF_000325575.1 Pteropus alecto | reverse complement strand
GCTTAGTCGGGCAGGCTGACCAGCGCTCAACATTCTGTTTAAGATTACGCATTCTGAAAAAGTTCTCTGCCAAAGATTAACCTACACTAAAAATGTGAATCTCAGTTATTAAAGTCAGACCCCAGGCTCTACCCCTCCACCCACCCATCCGCCCATCTCCCTATGCATTTCGTCAACTCGGCATTGGGCACCCACAGTGTTCAGAGTGAAGAATAAGCGTTGCTATGAGACAGGCTGAGCGTTTCGAGGCAGGACTACAGCAGGATTAACACACACGCGTGAACACA
>NW_006472686.1:0-287 GCF_000325575.1 Pteropus alecto | reverse complement strand
AAAAACAGAAATTTATTTTCTCACAGTTCTGGAGCGAGAAGTACAAAATCAAGGTGTCAGCAAGGTTGGTTTCTGCGGAGGCCTCTCTCCTTGGCTTGTTGATGGTCCGTCATCTTTCTGTGTCCTCACATGGTCTTCCCTCTGTGAATTCGTCCCAATTTTCTCATAATGACATCAGTCACATTGGATTAGGATCCACACATATAATCTCAGTTAACCTTAATCACTTCTTTAAAGGCTCCCAAATACAGTCACATTCTAAGGTATTGGGGGTTAGGACTTCAACA
>NW_006472685.1:0-287 GCF_000325575.1 Pteropus alecto | reverse complement strand
CATGCCCAGCCCGGCCCCTTGGAGGGTGACAGTCCTGTGCAGTGCACCCAATCACCCGAGTCAACTAGCCAAGGCCAGCCTAGGCGTCTGGCTTGTCAGCCCGGCTGAGACAGCAAAGGCCCTAGCCGCCACGCAGAGCTGACCCCAGACGCGGGAGGGGCAGACCACATTATTACACACTACTGTGGTTGCTGTTGTCATTTGTCACATGGCATTATGGCGGCAACACGTTTAGAAGCAGAGTCCTCAGTTTCGATATAAGGAAATAGAATCTTGAATGTCATATG
>NW_006472684.1:0-287 GCF_000325575.1 Pteropus alecto | reverse complement strand
TAGATTTCTGCTATGCTGACAGATTATCTTTAAATTATAATAAAAATGATCCTATTGGTCATTCCCTGTCTTTTCTTTTTCTTTGGCTCTGCCTTAAATGCACTTTTGCCCCCTGATTTATTGTTAGAAATGTCCTGTGTAGTTTAGGTCTGAGCGTTAAGGGGTTAGGTTTTGGGATTTGGTACCCAAACAAAACTTTCACTGCTTCCTACAGTACACTTAAATTGAATTAGGGGTCAGAGGATATCCTGTGAAAATATCGAGAGCAACCTGGCCTTTTATTTCTA
>NW_006472683.1:0-287 GCF_000325575.1 Pteropus alecto | reverse complement strand
CCAGGGCGGTCACCAGGTCTCGGCTCAGCCCCCTGAGTGGCTGCTGAGAGGCACCGGTGCAGGTGAAAGGTGGCTGTGTGGAGGACTGCTTAGTCAAACACCCTTCCGTCCCTGCCGGCACGCACGCGGGGCTGAGTGATGCCAAAGTAATGACGGGGGGCCGGGGGCCCTGCAGAGCGCGACAGGAAACCAGAGCCGCCTGTGGCTCATTTACAGACACTTTAGATCCTCCACCCACCTGAGGATAGATGCTCTCCATTCACCTGTCGGAAATGGTGATTCTGAAC
>NW_006472682.1:0-287 GCF_000325575.1 Pteropus alecto | reverse complement strand
TGGTGAATGACGTAGATAAGTTCCTATATTTAAACAAACCTTCATTCTTAGGGAAGGAAATTGGTTGTGATAGATTATCTTTGTGAATAATCTACATCTTACAAATTTGTTTAGGATGTTTCTGTATGACCTCATGAGTGACATTAGCCTATACTTTTATTTCACACACTCTCTTTTTCGGACTTTGGTACCTAGGTCACACTAGATTCATACGATGAATTGGTATATAAAACCTAGTGTCTGGAACGGAAGTCTCTGCAAGGCTGGGAGGAATGTAGCACTAGGCT
>NW_006472681.1:0-287 GCF_000325575.1 Pteropus alecto | reverse complement strand
TTCATTGATTCATTTTGTGCGTGTGTGCGCGTGTGCGCGTATGTGTGTGCGTGTATGTGAGTGTGTGCACGTGTGTGTATGTGCATGTGTGTGCACGTGTGTACACATGTGAGTGTATGTGTGTGCGTGTATGTGAGTGCATGCCGTCGTGTGTATGTGTGCGTGTGTGCACATGTGTGCGTGCATGTGCACACACGTGTGTGTGTGTTTGCGTGTATGTGAGTGTGTGTGCTCGTGTGTTTGCGTGTGTGCGTGTGTGTGCATGTATGTGAGTGTGTGTGCTCGTG
>NW_006472680.1:0-287 GCF_000325575.1 Pteropus alecto | reverse complement strand
ACATCAGTTGGATACAGCTGGTTGATGGTATTGTTCAGTTCATCTATATCCTTTTTGATTTTCTACTAGTTCTATTGATTAAAGAGAGAGGAATTGAATACTCCAACTATATATTTGGCCTTGTTTATTTCTCCTTTGAGTTCTGTCAGTTTTTGATCCATGTATTTTGAAGTTTTATTTTTAGGATTATTATGTTTTCTTGGTTAATTGAGTTTTATTATTATTATTATTATAATATAATGTCCTTTATCGCTGGTAATTTTCTTTGCTTTGAAGTCTAGTTTGTC
>NW_006472679.1:0-287 GCF_000325575.1 Pteropus alecto | reverse complement strand
CCTGCCCTTCATGCCTTAACTCCCAGGCACACCGGCATCTTAGTACCCATCACTCCATGATTCATTCTTCTGAAGGACATCGTACGTGCTGTTCCCCTACCTGGAACACTGTTCCCTGCTCCAACTCCCCTCCTTTAACTTGCCTCGTCCTGCTCAGCTCCAGTCCCTTCCTCAGAAAATCCTAACCCCTGCCCAGAGCAAGTCCTCACTCAGTCAGTCCTGACGCCTCCACTTCGGAACTGCATACTACACGTGTGGTTACAGGTGAGTGTGTGCTTACTGCCCCC
>NW_006472678.1:0-287 GCF_000325575.1 Pteropus alecto | reverse complement strand
AGTAAAGAATAGATGATAGAGATCAATAAAACAGACACATGATAGATTAGACAGAAAGATGATAGATAAAGATATATAGATAGATAGATAGATAGAAAATACACCAATAGATAACTAACAGTTAGATATTTAGATAAATACATAGATATATAAATCAAAGGAGGATTAAAAATAAATAATAAAAGAATATATGGTGGATGAAAAAATAGATACATCATAGTTAAACACATACAGAGATACACAGAAAGTTACTAGGGAGATAGATACAGACATAGATGGTTAAGTGA
>NW_006472677.1:0-287 GCF_000325575.1 Pteropus alecto | reverse complement strand
GAGGACTTCAGAGGGTTGAGTTGCTCTTCCTCCTGTGTAAATTCTCTGGTAGGTTCCGCGAACAGGACACCTGGAACTTCCCTCCCAGTCTGGGGGGGCTAAGGAAATCGGTGCAGGTGTTTGGATGCGAGTTTGACGATGTGGCGTGGAAGTCGTGGGGCCCACCTGTTTCCTATGAGCAGAACCCCTGACACTGCCCGCACGTGCCGAGGGCTTTCCTGCCAAGCCCGTCCAATTCTTAACGGGGAGACAGCCTCAAACCGGAAAGGCCTGGGGGTGACCCCCTC
>NW_006472676.1:0-287 GCF_000325575.1 Pteropus alecto | reverse complement strand
ATATATGTGTATATAGATATATACGCACTATGTATAGTATATACATATGTACCATGTATATTGCAAAATATATTGCAAATTCCAAAATTTAACTGAGAATTACAGAATCAAATAGAAATAAAAAGGGCATTTTTAAACTGGGTCCCATGGGCATTTTTAAACTGGGTTCCTTAGGGTTTTTCAGTGATGCATGAGGAGGAGGCCTACTAGAAGGTTTTAACAAATTTTACTTTTATCTGTTTCATAAATTGCGATTGCCCTAAAATTTACATGGAACCATAAAAGAC